>NW_027256884.1:4759854-4885189 GCF_029215685.1 Pituophis catenifer annectens
AGGGAAGGAGGGAGGATGGATGGAAGGAAAGAGATGGGACAGAGGGAGGGAGGATGGAAGGAAGGAAGGAAGGAAGGAAGGAAGGAAGGAAGGAAGGAAGGAAGGAAGGAAGGAAGGAAGGAAGGAAGGGGATCAGAGGGAGGCAGGGAGGATGGAAGGAAGGAAGGAAGATCAGAGGGAGGGAGGGAGGGAGGGAAGGAAGGAAGGAAGGAAACAAGGAAGGAAGGCAGGCAGGCTAAAGCACAATATCTTAATAACATAAACACTTAGCTGTTAATTTCTCAACACAATTATCTTCATATTTCTATAATGAAGAGAATCATGTTTCATTAAGAATCAAGGCAGGCAGGCAGGCAGGAAGGAAGGAAGGAAGGAAGGAGATCAGAGGGAGGCAGGGAGGATGGAAGGAAGGAAGGAAGATCAGAGGGAGGGACGAAGGAGGAAGGAAGGAAGGAAGGAAGGAAGGAAGGAAGGAAGGAAGGAAGGAAGGAGATGGGAGTGAGGGAAGGAGGGAGGATGGATGGAAGGAAGGAGATGGGACGGAGGGAGGGAGGATGGAAGGGAGGAAGGAAGACTAAAGCACACTATCTTAATAACATAAACAGCTATTAATTTCTCAACACAATTATCTTCATATTTCTATAATGAAGAGAACCATGTTTTCAGAAATAGTGAATATCTGCCTATCCCAGCAATGAACTCTCCAGCTGCTGTTGGACTAGGACATAACTCTGTGATTTAAAATGTTGACAGTTCATTACAATTAGGAATCAGAATCTTATGCCCAGTCTTTCGATTTGGCGCTCTCTCTCTCTCTCTCTCTCTCTCTCTCTCTCTCTCTCTCTCTCTCTCTCTCTCTCTCTCTCTCTGTGTGTGTGTGTGTGTGTGTGTGTGTGTGTGTGTGTGTGTGTGTGTATCAAAATTATCTCTTTTGGCTAGTTCCAGCCACATAAATTCTTATTCAGCCGAGCAAATGGAACGTTTACTAAGAGCAGCTATGGGGAAAACTATGACAGGCCTGTGCCATCATGTGAATATTAAAATACAGTTTGGGTAATAAATCAATTATGTCCCCTCAGATCAAAAGAAATGTCAAATGGAAAAGCTAACACATGCTGTTCTCCCTGACGTTCGAGGCAAGATGGCATTCTCACGCTGTCTCTCTCTCTCTCTCTCTCTCTCTCTCTCTTGGAGCAAACTGGCATTAGACCACATTTTCCATGGTGGGCATATGGCAACAGCAGCTGAAATGCAGTAGCCTGCTGATTTTGGACCGCTGTGTGCATGAAGGTAGAACAAAATGCCAATGTCTTTTTTTCTATATGCATGGCAAACTGTAAAGAGGGATGCAAAGCTGATTTCAATTAAGGTAGCAAGAAGAACGTCTGCTGTTCTATATGTAATATATATATAGTTTTGGTCACTGCACTATAAAAAAGATGTTGAGACTCTAGAAAGAGTGCAGAGAAGAGCAACCAGGATGATTAGGGGACTGGAGGCTAAAACATACGATGAACGGTTGCAGGAACTGGGCATGGCTAGTCTAGTGAAGAGAAGGACCAGGGGAGACTTGATAGCAAACTTTCAATATTTGAGGGGCTGCCACAGAGAGGAGGGGGGGGTCAAGCTATTTTCCAAAGCACCTGAAGGCCAGACAAGGAATAATGGATGGAAACTGACCAAGGAGAGATTCAACCTGGAAATAAGAAGAAATTTTCTGACAGTGAGAACAATCAACCCATGGAACAGAAGTTGCCTTCAGAAGTTGTGGGAGCTTCATCACTGGAGGCTTTCAAGAAGAGACTGGACAGCCATCTGTCAGAAATGGTTGGGTGGGGGGTTGGACTAGATGACCTACAAGTTTCCTTCCAACCCTGTGAATCTGTTAATCTGTAATATCTGGTGATTGACCAAGGATTCCTATTAACCTTCCATCTAAGTTCCACAGATGGAACTCAATTCCTTAACGTAGTTCCTTAAATCTGCTAGAACTGCTGATGTTTAGATTATAGGATGTTGCGCAGCAGCCAAAGGCACATTCCTTTGGATGGCTGATGAAAGGTAATCAAAACGAGCCTGGATAGCTCTGCAGACTAAGCACTGTAATTTAACACCAGCTGTCTGCAATTACTGTAAGTTTGAATCTCACCAGGCTCAAGGTTAACTCAGCCTTCCATCCTTTCTAAGGTAGGTAAATTGAGGACCCAGTTTGTGGGGGCAATAAGCTGACTTTGTATAAAATATACAAAAGTATGAAGGCTATTGCTTAATGCACTGTAAACCGCCCTGAGTCTCCGGAGAAGGGTGGCATATAAATAAAATTAAAAAAAAAAAAAAAACATCACAGGAATGAAGAATAAAGTTTATGGCAATTTGACTCTGGATCAGAAATTTACCTTGCAGGTAATGCAACAGTGGTAAAAGTCACAGCACACAATCCTCTTGTATTAGAAACACATCAAGCAAACTCCAATTGAGAGTGAAAATTGTCCAGGAATGCATTTTGCCACTCAAATGATGGCGGATATTTCTGATATACGGATAACTCTTGGCCATGCCAAATGTTGCTTCTTAGAATCACCTGAGGGCAAGACAAGAAGCAATGGATGGAAACCAATGAAGGAAAGAAGCAACTTAGAACTAAGGAGACATTTCCTGACAGTGAGAACAATTAATCAGTGGAGCAACTTGCCTCCAGAACTTGTGAATGCTCCAACACTGGAAGTTTTTAAGAAGAGTTTGGACAGCCATTTGTCTGAAGTGGTATAGAATGTTTCCTGCCTAAGCAGGGGGTTGGACTAGAAGACCTCCAAGGTCCCTTCCAACTCTGCTATTCTATTGTGTTCTAATCTGGAATCCATCATCTCAGATTATAAATATATTAGTTTTTGGTGTTCACTGAAATAGAAGAAAGATATTTTAGAATCCCTAGAAATTTAGAACAATAGTACCCATCCATTTTCAGATTACTTTCCCCATATGTTTTTATATGTATTTGGAAAGATCTTCATCATAATTTTTCATATCCCACAATTTGTGGCAGAATGACAATTTGTAGATCTCTTTCTTTCACCTGCTCTGGAATAACTGAAGGATATATTTTGGGGGAAAGCCTTTATTAAACCCAATTCAGAATTAAGCTTCTAGCCAAATCAAAGCAGGCTGTATGAAAGGGAAAGGAAGGGAAGGGAAGGGAAGGGAAGGGAAGGGAAGGGAAGGGAAGGGAAGGGAAGGGAAGGGAAGGGAAGGGAAGGGAAGGGAAAATGTGAAATGCAAATAAAGGAAAGGAAAATATGGGAAGGAGAGAGAAGGAAGGAGAGGGAAGGGAAGGGAAGGTCTTATTTCCATGTATTTCCTGTAGAAAATGGATGAAAAGATTATAAGGTGGTTTAAAGGGGGGGGGGGAATGGATATTGTGTATCAAAAAACTATTGACTTTAATCCTAGAAGTTGAGGAAAATATCTTCTTAGAGTTTGCTGGCTTCTAATTACCTATTTACTAACAGAAATTGGTTTCCTTCTGGTTTGTTCTGGATTCTGTACAGATTTGATGGGAAGACTTATGTTTTCTTTTGCTTTTAAATTTTGGGTTAGTGCTTTGTTTTTCACCTAAAAAGATCTCAGGAAACAGCTCTATCATTATCTGCAGACTCCAAAAGTCCCAGTAACCATCAGGCCTTTAGATAAAATAATCACAGTTCTTCATTCACATCAGCCATCAAAGGAAGTTAAAACAATGTGATTTTTTTTACTTGGGGGGGGGAGGGAGAGAGAGAGAAAAAAAAAGAAAGAGAGAAAGAGAGAGAGAAAGAGAGAGGGGAGAGAGAGACAGGAAAGAGAAGAAAGAGAGACAGAGAGAAAGAGAGAGCGAAAGAGAGCGAAAGAGAGAGAAAGAGAGAGAAAGAGAGAGAAAGAGAGAGAAAGAGAGAGAGAAAGAGAGAAAGAGAGAGAAAGAGAGAGACAGTGAAAGAGAGACAGTGAAAGAGAGAGAGAGAAAGAGAGAGAGAAAGAGAGAGAGAGAGTGAAAGAGAGAGAGAGGAGAGAGACACAGAGACACAGAAGGACAGATGGAGAGAGAGAGAAAGAGAGAGGGGAGAGAGAGAGAGGAAAGAGAAGAAAGAGAGACAGAGAGAAAGAGAGAGAGAGAGAAAGAGAGAGAGAGAGAGAAAGAGAGAGAAAGAGAGACAGAAAGAGAGAGAGAAAGAGAGAAAGAGAGAGAAAGAGAGAGAGAAAGAGAGAGAGAGAGAAAGAGAGAGAAAGAGAGAGAAAGAGAGAAAGAGAGAGGAGAGAAAGAGAGAGAGAGGAGAGAGACACAGAAACACTGAAGGAGAGATGGAGAGAGAGAGAGAGAGAGAAAGAGAGAAAGAGAGAGAAAGAGAAAGGGAGAGACAAAGAGAGAGAAATAGAGAGAAAGAAAAAGGGAGAGACAGAGAGATAAAAAGAGAGAGAGAAAGAGAGAGAGAAAGAGAGAAAGACAGAGAGAAAGAAAGAGAAAGAGAGAGACAGAGAGAGTAAGGGGGGAAAGCAAGAATAGTTTTCCTTGCCAAAACGAGAAAGAAAGAAAAAAAGATAAGCCTCACAGTTAAAGTGTGAGATTTTTGAAATACCACAAATGTGCGCCTGACTACATATGAGAAATCATGCGTTCTCTCTCTCTCTCTCAGTTGCGCTGGCCACCTGCTGTTTGTGTAGTTTAGTTAAAGAAGGGGGGGAAGCACTTTTTTCCCCCTGAAAGACTACATTAGCCAACATAAGGAAAGAGAGAGAAGAGGGAGGGGGGGGAAAGGAAGAGAGTTTGATTCTGTCTTGGTGCCATATATCAAATACCACTGCATGGGGAATGCATTAGGGTCTTCTAACTGACATGGACTTTTACTTTCTAACCTCATGCCAAGAATCCAAAATACAACAGGGTTATCACACACACAAAAGAAAACATGGCATTTCCTTGTCTTTTGGGTCAAGGTTTCACTGATGCTTATGTCAGAATAATTTGCTTAAGGGCATGGCATTAAACCCAGAGCGTATAACCCTAAGCTCAGGACTCTGTATGTGACAGAAGTTAGAAACAAATTCATAGCAAATTGTGGACCTAAGAGAAAATTCTGCAGGGCTCCGTTGCAAATGTTGGGAATTATATTTGCCAACGTTTGATGGGAAGGTGCGTTATTTATTTTGTTTTTCTTGCTAGTTCATCCTGACAAAGAGCTGAGCTGGACCACATCCGGCCAATATTTCAGGTATACCTGTTTTTCGTTTCTACGCAGCTTTGATTCTCAAGTGTTTCTTCTGAATTCTGCATCTAGGATTCAAAGCAGTGGTGAAATCCAATTTTTTTTTTACTACCGGTTCTGTGGGCGTGGCTTGGTGGGCATGGTGTGGCTTGGTGGGCATGGCTTGGTGGGTGTGGCAGGGAAAGGATACTGCAAAATCTCCATTCCCACCCCACTCTGGGGCCAGCCAGAGGTGGTATTTGCCAGTTCTCCAAACTGCTCAAAATTTCCGCTACCCGGTTCTCCAGAACCTGTCAGAACTTGCTGGATTTCACCCCTGATTCAAAGGTTGGACTTACTGCTTATTTAAAAATTGTTGTCAATATCTTACCTGCCCAACCTTTTGGGATTTGAGACGGAACAAGAAACAGGAAAAAAAATTTGAAGACCTATCGATGTGAAATGATTTCAGTTTGCAAAATACATTCAGTTAGTGCATGGCATTTGAAACTCAGCTAAGGATGCTTTTTCATGGTAAAATAAAGTGGCTTTCTTTCAATCTAGCCTGGGAGATCCGGCACGTGTGTCATTACAATTACAAATATTATGAAAATGTGCATACGTGTGTATGCGTTCACAAGACGTATTTATATTAAGTGAAGAATCGTGTAAATACTGATATAAGAGAACCCTGAAAACAATTGTAGGAGTGTTTTTAATGTACGCTGAAGGAAAATTGCAGACATAATTTAAGGTTATGTGAGCCAGTCTTTATTTTCATATTACATGGAAAAAACCTACCTTCTCACCAGGGCAAAGCCTGTCTGAGCTCCACATGTTGGCTGGCATTAAAACAAAATCTGAAGATTATCGATATAGTCATATTACAGGCTAAGATTAGGTGTCAGAGTGGAGTCTTTGGTATAAAGCAGCTGTGACATCATAGATTGCACACAAAGATCACAAATGTTAAAGAACCTCTTAGATAGATAGATGATAGATAGATAGATAGATAGATAGATAGATAGATAGATAGATAGATTAGAGAGAGAGAGAGATGAGATAGAGATGAGAGAGAGATGATAGATAGATAGATAGATAGATAGATAGATAGATAGATAGATAGATAGATTAGAGAGAGAGAGAGGAGAGAGAGATGATAGATAGATAGATAGATAGATAGATAGATAGATAGATAGATAGATAGATTGATTTAGAGAGAGAGAGAGAGTTGAGAGAGAGATGATAGATAGATGATAGATAGATAGATAGATAGATAGATAGATAGATAGATAGATAGATAGATAGATATAGATAGGTGGGTGGGTGGGTGGATGGATGGATGAATGGAGATATGATATATATGATGATAGATAGATAGATAGATAGATAGATAGATAGATAGATAGATGATAGATAGATGGATGGATGGATGGATAGATAGATAGATAGATAGATAGATAGATAGATAGATAGATGATAGATAGATAGATAGATAGATAGATAGATAGATAGATAGACAGATAGATAGATTAGAGAGAGACAGAGTGATAGAATGATAGATAGAGATAGATAGAGATAGATAATAGATGATAGATAGATAGATAGATAGATAGATAGATAGATAGATAGATAGATGATAGACAGACAGACAGACAGACAGACAGATAATCAGATGGATGGTTGGATGGACAGATAGAAGACATATAGGTGAGAGAAAGAGAGATGATCGCTAGACAGAGATAAATAGACAGAAATACGGAGAGACAGAGAGAGATGACAGATAGATGGATGGTAAGATGATAGATGATAGCTAACTACCTAGCTAGACAGACAGACAGACAGACAGACAGACACACATTGTGTGAGAGAGATGATATATTTTACATAAATGCCACCTTTACTCCACTGGAATTATTACAGTTTGCTAGGTTAAAAGGGCAAATCTAAGCTTTATCATTGATAAATTTAACCGGTTGGATTACCTATTCCACCATGGGCTTTGCCTAATTAGGAGCCCTGTGTCCAGCAACATTTTCACCATGGACCTGCTGGATCTATGGTTCCAATTCATTTCTTGGTGTGAAGAGTTGCTAGCACAAGGGAAGAAAGGAGAGGTGTTTCATTTCATGAGCCGCGGTGGCGCAGTGGTTAGAGTGCAGTACTGCAGGCTACTTCTGCTGACTGCCAGCTGACTGCAATTTGGCAGTCCAAATCTCATCAGGCTCAAGGTTGACTCAGCCTTCCAACCTTCCGAGGTGGGTAAAATGAGGACCCAGATTGTTGGGGGCAAGAGGCTGACTCTGTAAACCGCTTAGAGAGGGCTGTAAAGCACTGTGAAGCGGTATATAAATCTATGTGCTATTACTAAGTGCTATTAGCTGCAAAAATTCATAAAGAGGCGAAGTTAATCAAAAGTATTAGTCCTTGACTTCTGTCAGGTTGTTTTTTTTTTGTTTTTTTTTTGAGATATAGGAAAAAAAACTTGGCTATCTTTCTTATTGATGTTATTCATTAAATTGAAGTTCTTAAGGCTGGAAAGGCACAACAGAAATCCTCACTATGACTATAATTATTAATTATTCTATTTCCCCACTCCCACCCCCAGCATTTTCTTCCCATAAGTACAGACCCAGGTCCCTCAGGGTTCCCAATATGTCTGCATATAGAAAACTCACTTTTCTAATAGAGTGCATGATATTTACAAAGCTCAACGCTGTGGCTCAAGGCAAATTGCAGAATGTTTGAATAAAAATGCCTATAAAATAAGACAAATTCCTGTCAGATGTCAGGATGTGGCAGACATATCTTAACAGGATTACCTGGGTAACACTGTTGGGCTGGTCAGAAATGAGGCTATTGCTTTTAGCAAGAAGTGTGTGGTTTTCCTTGACTTCTCTTTGACATATTTATACATCATTATCTACAGCAGTGGCCAAAATTGTGGAAACCTTTTGGGAAAAGTGTAGTTTTGAGGTTTGATGGCTAATAACACCACTTTTTTGGGGGGAGTTTCAAGGTAATCTTATTCCACTGATGGAACAGCTTGGGAAGAGCCCAGACCTTCACCCAACTGAAAATCTATGAAGCCAACTAAAGAAACTTGTTAGTCAGAAACGACCCAGCAATAAAACCCAGTTAACAGAAACAATCATTCAATCAGAGCCTTTGGAGAACCAAAATGGCCTTCCCCAGCCCCCGGAGACCCTCTGGAGACTGAAAACAGCCCATTTGCCAACTTCTGGTCCCACAGAAAATTGGCAAATGGGCCTTTTCTGGCCTCCGGAGGGGTGGCGAATGCCATTTTCACACACACCCCAAACTCGTAGAAAGGCTCTGAAGCCTGGTGAGAGCAAAAAAATGGGCCTACTGGGCCCACTGGGCCAAAAGCGAAGGGAGCGTGGGGAGGTGTCGCGTGCGCATGCATGGGAGCGAGGCGCATAGAATTATGGGTGTGGGCATGTGTGCGACCTCCCCTCCCCTGCTCCCCAAGCTTTTGGCACACGATGGCAAAGAGGTTCGCCATCACTGGTATAGGACAAGGGTCTGCAACCTTAAACACTCAGAGAGCCATTTGGACCCGTTTCCCACAGAAAAGAAAACACCGGGAGCCACAAAACCCTTCCCGTGCCTGACTATTTCTTGAGCGGCCACAAAACTAGCATATGTACTTGAATTAGACGTTCTGTTTTTTTCTGAAACTTTTCTTTTCTTGGATTTATCTATGGTTGGCCTATCAGGGGTTAGGGTTAGGGGTTGAAAAGCTCAATAAACCACGTGTCGGTGGGTGCCACACGTTGGCAGTTGTGATGCATATTTTGAGTGACGGAGCCACAGCAGAGGGATGAAAGAGCCACATACGGCTCCAGAGCCACAGGTTGTTGATTCCTGGTATAGGGCTTCCTGCCTGAGCAGGGGGTTGGACTAGAAGACCTCCAAGGTCCCTTCCAAGTCTGTTTTTCTGTTATACTAATTTTGTTATTTACTGTCCATCTCACAGTTCAGACAACTCTGAACAGCTGTAATAATAGCAACCAATCATATCAAAGTTTAAACATTGGCATCTAACGAAAAGTTCCCTAAACATTGACATTTACCTAATCCAGACCTGGGCAATATTTCTGCATCACGTAACATTAGATACTTCTGGCAAAGAAAACAATTTGGGCATCCAATGTATTTAGATATGAAGGTTTAAAAATGTGAATCAAAAAAGAAAGAATTCTATAAGTAAGATACAAAAAGGGAAATCATTCGTCTTGGTTCGTTTTTTTTCTTCGCTTTCCTAAATAGGCTCACCTTTTCAAGTTTTATTCTCTGCCACTTTTTGCCCTCCTTGGGATCAAGGCTCCGTTAGAGATTGAAACTCATAAACCAGAAATAATATCTGCCGCATTATCATCTCAACAGGAGTGTCGTAAGTCTCTTGGCATCAGCATCTGAGAAGGTCAAAATACATCAGATAATGTCTACGATGAGTTGACTGTCCATCAAATATTAGCAGGAGAATAGTTTACCAGTCTTAACTTGACAAAAAAAAAAAAAAGACCTTATCAAGTACGCAGATAGGAAAAGTCAATTCAGGTTACCTACCGTATTTTTTGGAGTATAAGACACACTTTTTTCCCCCTAAAAGAGGCTGAAAATTTGGGTGTGTCTTATACTCCGAATGTAGATTTTTCGAAGGTTTTTTTCAGCCCTAATGAGGCGCTAGCGAGTGAAGTGATCTTCCGAGCTTTGCCTGCGCCCTCCGACTCTCAGATGTGCTTTAGAAGCTTTTTTTCAGCCCTAACGAGGCGCTAGCCTCTAGCGAGTGAAGCGATCTCCATGCTTTGCCTGCTTTTCTCATTGCTGCTCCCTCTCAGTTGTGCTTTAGAAGCTGTTTTTCAGCCCTAACGAGGTTCTAACTAGTGAAGCAATCTTCCGTGCTTCGCCTGCTTTTCTCACTGCTTCTCTCTCCAAAGATCAGCTGTGCTTTAGAAGCTGTTTTTTATCCCCAAGCAGGGGATAAAAAGTACCCCGTGCGCTCAAGACCAGCAAATTAATGTGCTGAAGCTGACCAGACTAAGGACGCTAGCCAGATGAATACCTGGTAGGCAGATTTTTTTCCCCTATTTTCCTCCCCCAAAACTAAGCTGTGTCTTATACTCCGGTGCGTTTTATACTCCAAAAAATATGGTAGTTTGGGTAATCCAATGTCTTCAAGAAAACAACCAAGGACCCCTGAAAGGCAATTTATTTTTCCATTTTTCTAGGAAACATCCCATGTAAAAAATACCTTTGATTGATTGATTGATTGGTTGGTTGGTTGATTGGTTGGTTTGTTTGTTTGTTTGTTAGATTTATATTGTCGCCTATTCGCCTATGGCAACTCAAGGTGGCTTACAGAATATAAATTTATGTACTAATGAATTCATGGCCCACTGTTTTGCTTATTTCTGCATTCAAGTATGGCTTACATCAAGGAAAAACCATACCACTATTAAAGTATTGGGTATTCTTACAACAATTGTGCCTCATCTAGAAAGAGTGCAGAGAAGAGCAACAAAGAGGATTAGGGGACTGGAGGCTAAAATATATGAAGAATGGTTGCAGGAACTGGGTATGTCTAGTTTAATGAAAAGAAGGACCAGGGGAGACATGATAGAAAGTGTTCCAATATCTCAGGGGCTGCCCCAAAGAAGAGGGAGTCAAGCTATTCTCCAAAGCACCTGAGGGCAGGAAAAGAAGCAATGGGTGGAAACTAATCAAGGAGAGAAGCAACCTAGAACTAAGGAGAAATTTCTTGACAGTTAGAACAATTAATCAGTGGAACAACTTGCCTCCAGAAGTTGTGAATGCTCCAACACTGGAAGTTTTTAAGAAGAGGTTGGATAACCATTTGTCTGAAGTGGTGTAGGGTTTCCTGCCTAAGCAGGGGGTTGGACTAGAAGACCTCCAAGGTCCCTTCCAATGCTGTTATTCTATTCTATTCTATTCTATTCTATTCTATTCTATTCTATTCTATTCTATTCTATTCTATTCTATTCTATTCTATTCTATTCTATTCATATTGATTGCCTTAGATTCTTTGCTGGGATAGAAAATTAAGTAAGAATGAAAGTTTGGAAGGAAATGAATTCAATATTAAGATAATCTTCAAGTCTCCAAGTATCTGTATAGCCAGTATTATTCTGAAAAGAGACCTCATATCGATGTCTGGAACCTTAGACAAAAGAAGGATTAGGGGTGACATGAGAGCAGTATTCCAATATTTGAGGGGCTGCCACAAAGAAGAGGAGGTCAACTTATTTTCTAAAGCACCAGAAGGCAAGTCAAGAAACAATGGATGGAAACGAAGCAAGGAGAGAAGCAACCTTGAATTGAGCAGAAACTTCCTAACAGGTAGGACAATTAACCAGTGGAACAGCTTCCATCCAGAAGTTTTAGGTGCTTCAATACTGGATGTTTTTAAGAAAAAACCAGATAACCACCTATCTGAAATAGTTTAGGGTATCCTGCTTGAACAGGGGATTGGACTAGAAGACTTCCAAGGCCTTTTGCGGCTCTATTCTATTCTAAATTCTAAATAAACCAGAATCGAACAATGGTTTGAGCCCAGAGTCCCTTATTTTATTATTATTATTATTGAATTTCTATACCGCCCTTCTCCCTGAGGACTCAGGGCGGTGTACAGCCAGAATTAAAAAACATGCAGTACAAATATTAAAAAACAATTAAAAGATATATAAATTTGGCCCAATTAAAACTCACTTATTTCTTCTCCTCTCATGAAAACGTTTGCTGTAGTTAAATACACAAATATGAAAGGAGAGGACACAAGAAAGAGTTAGACTTCTTCAAGCTATGATGTGAAACCCACCTTCCACTTTTCAGAATGCTGTCAGCCCAATAGAGCTAGCTCAAATACCCCTGTGTCCCTTTGTACTGTACCTCTCTTTGCCAAAATTTTAAATTGCTTGAATAGCTATGCAAAAAGCAAATCAAACAATCAAAGGGACTGGATATCTGTTGGTTCCTCTGGGGAAGCTGCTTTATTTTGTTACAGGCTTTCAAAGAGAATCCGAGGCAGTTTTTGATGAAGCCTGCCTGCCAGATTTCGGAATTTGCTCTAAATATGTGGATACCATCAACGTAAAAAAAAAAGGGAGAGAGACTTTAAAAGAAAGTTCTGCTGTCCTGCTTGCCTCTTTTCCTAAGCAAAATATCTGCATGAACTCAGTGAGAAAGCTCTGTGAAGAAGAAACCTACAAAAATTTCAATTTTCGCATTGCTTTCAAAAGCAATCCTGGTCCTTTAAGTAACTGCTTTATATCTAATGATAGAATAGAATAGAAGTCTTTATTGGCCAAGTGTGATTGGACACACAAGGAATTTGTCTCGGTGCATACGCTCTCGGGGTACATAAAAGACAAGATACATTCGTCAAGAATCATAAGGTACAACACTTAATGATAGTCATAGGGAAACAGTCAATATAAATCTTAAGGATACCAGCAACAAGATTACAGTCATACAGTCAAAAGTTGGAGGAGATGGGTGATAGGAACGATGAGAAGATTAATAGTAGTGCAGACTTAGTGAATAGTTTGACAGTGTTGAGGGAATTATTGGTTTAGCAGAGTGATGGCGTTCGGGGGAAAAAACTGTCCTTGTGTCTAGTTGTTCTGGTGTGCAGTGCTCTATAGCGTCGTTTTGAGGGTAGGAGTTGAAACACTTTATGTCCAGGATGCAAGATGATAAAATCATATTGAAAAGAAGGCAGTCTCTTTGGCTCAAGTTACAGATAACAGCTAAAAACTCTACTCTTACCCTCTAAATCTAGATGAAAATCACTTTTTTCAGAGATTCTCAGTCATTCAGGTCACGGTTGTCCCAAAGGTGCTTTTTCAAGAGACAACCGGACTTCCTTGATTTTTCTTTGAAGGCTTTTTGCTTCTCATAGAAAAAGCTTCTTCAGTCCTTCTTCAGAATTGAAGAAGCTACTTGAATGAGAGGCAAAACATTTTCAAAGGAATGTCTATGGAGATTCTCAGCATTCCAGGTCATGGTTGTCCCAAAGCTGCTTTTTTTCAAGAGGCAACTGGACTTTCTGGTTTTTCTTTGAAGACATTTTGCTTCATATTGAAGAAATTTCTTCAGCTCAAAGCTTCTTCAGAAAAGCAAGAAAGTCCAAGTAATAATTCCCTAGCAAACAAAACTCCGAGGCAGGTAGATTCCTCAAAGAATAATTTTTTTGGATATATCATATGGGCAGAGTTCTGGAAAACTCCTGAGTTTTCACCTAGTTGAAAGTAAAAGTTTTTCCCCTTCCCCAAACAGTCACATGATCCAATCAGGGTGCCATCCAGTTGCCTAGTAACATCACTCCTCCTCTCTCTGACCAGGTGTGAGAAAGTCCTTGGTTCCCAGGAGAAAGTATTTCGTTTTGGCTACAAAACTCCAGCTAACTCTATTCCCTCCTCCCTATGCCTCAACTCCAGTGTGGCAACACAGAAGTCCAAAATGGCTTTGGCCAAGTCAGCTTCAGAGTTGCTATCCAGTTGCCTCTTGAAAATGCACCTTTGGGACACTTTTTCTGAGAATGTTTGTTGTTTATGTTTTATTAAATTTATATACCTCCCTACTCCCGAAGGACTCAGGGCGGTGAACAGGCACAAAATAAAATACATAAATACAAAAGTTAGAAACATAATTAAAACCAAATTAAATAATTTAGCCCAAGACAATTAAAAATCCCAATAATTTAAAACAAATTAAAATTCCAATGAATGAACATTGTTTCCAGGGTGACATTTTGATATCCTGTGCACTTTGGCCCCCATAAAACGGAGATGAAGACAGAGATGGGTTTCAGCAGGTTCTGACCAGTTCTGGCAAACCGGTAGCGGAAATTTTGAGTAGTTCGGAGAACCGGTAAATACCACCTCTGACTGGCCCCGCCCCCATCTATTCTCTGCCTCCCAAGTCCCAGCTGATCAGGAGGAAATGGGGATTTTGCAGTAACTTTCCCCTGGATTGGGGAGAGAATGGAGACTTTACAGTATCCTTCCCCAGGAGTGGGGTGGGAATGGAGATTTTACAGTATCCTTCCCCTGCCACGCCCACCAAGCCACGCCACACCCACCAAGCCACACCCACAGAACCGGTAGTAAAAAAAAACTGAAACCCACCACTGGATGAAGTGATTCAAAAGTACCTTCTCCAAGTTCTTTCTAAACACTTTATGGAAAGAAGAAGCAGGGTGTGGAGAAAGTTAACAGAAACCTACGGAAGTGCAAGACTTCAGGCAATGTCAGGCATCGTTCCGTTGACAGATAGACCTGTCAGTTCCTCTGCTAATTTGATTTCAGCTGTTCTCCCATTTCCAAGCGTCTTCCTCAGAATGACAACTGTCTGGAGAGTTGGTTGGAATTTGTTCTGAAGGAAGTCCCATGCAAAGCAAGCCAGCAAATGTTAAGAACGAAACCTTGTTTTCAATATTGCTTGATTTTCAACCGTTCCACGTTTTCTTTCCTTTTTTTTTTATTGAAAAGTTTTACAAAAAAAAAAATGCAAAAATTTTCTTCCCCCCATGTTCCCCCCACCCTTTACCCCCCTCATCCCACCCTCCCCCCCCCAGACTTCCCAGAGCAAAATACAAGGTATTTCATTTAATCAATCATAAGATAGATTAATCTACTTATCCTCAAAGTACTAACTCCCCCCCGAAACCTTAACTCCACTATAGATAACCTAATACTTCTAATACTAACATTCATTCATAAGCTATTTGATATTTTCTTGTCTGATACTTATTTTGAATATAATCAATCCATCTTCTCCATTCCGATACGTATCTTTCTTGCGTGTGGTCCTTCAAATACGCTGAGATTTTCGCCATTTCTGCTAGGTTTGTTACTTTCAATATCCACTCTTCAATAGTAGGCAAAGAGTCCTTCTTCCAATATTGAGCTACCAACAGCCTAGCTGCTGATATTAAGTTCAAAATCAATTTAGTCTCTGATACTGTGCAGTCCATAGTTATGCCCAATAGAAACAATTGAGGAGTAAATTTCAACCTTCTTTTCAAAATGTTCTGCATCACCCACCAAATTTTTATCCAAAATGCCTTGATTTTCTTACAGGTCCACCATATATGATAATAGGTTGCATCATTACATTCACATCTCCAACATTTAGCTTGCAAATTCGAGTACATACATGATAATTTTTTAAACCGTTCCACCTTTTCAAGGCACAACTGCTACTTAGCTTTAAAATGAGCTTTAAAAATTAAAATCAGGTTGGAGTCACACTGGATCTAAATCAGATTCCAGATGATTGCACACTCCCTTCTAGCTATCCCTGTATTCATTTCCCAATTGAGAGGCCATCAGATTCCCAAGAGTGAAAACAGATTTCTGCTATTAAGAATCAGTGTTGCATTTCTAAGCAGCTGTCAGGTTGTCAGGCAAAATGCAGGACAAGCCAAATCCTTCCGATTCAACCCTCAAACGCGAAACAGAGCGATCTTCATATTGCCCAATAAATAATCAAGTGATTATTATATGGGTACAGAATTGGTATCAAGCTTCACAGATCTGGACTTAGCAATACATCTCAGTCTGTCCCCCATTCCCCCGATTTCCCATGGCTTAACTAGGCTGTTTGAAATTCTGTTTGGGTCAGACTCACCTGTGTCCCAAACACACAATAGGAACATCTGGCTAAGAATCTTTGAACATCTGCTTATTGTCTACCGAACAATGCAGCTCCTTCCTTGTATTCTCAACAGTTACGTGGCAGTTGAAATCCACTGTGTCTTCTTCTCAAATTTCTCATATTTTAATAGAATCCATTCTGCCTTGCATGCTTTTCAAGCTAAGGAGTTAAGGATGATGTGACACAAGTGATGGTCTCTGCTCTGTGGACACCTGATTCCCAGATACCTGATCTGCTTAGTATTAAGAAGACCGTAAAGACTTCAGACTAGACTGGAAAGTTGGAGAAATGTCCCAAGAGTTTGTGACATTCTGTCTGTCTGTCTGTCTGTCTGTCTGTCTGTCTGTCTGTCTGTCTCTATCTCTATCTCTATCTCTATCTCTATCTCTATCTCTATCTCTATCTCATCTCTATCTCTATTTCTATCTCTATCTCTATCTCTATCTATCTCTCTATTTATCTCTCTATCTCTCTATCTATCATATCTATCTATCTATCTATCTATCTATCTATCTATCTATCTATCTATCTATCATCTATCCCTCCCTCTCCCCCTTCTTTCTCTCTCAGCTCTCTCACAGATGAAGAGCTGTGGTGGCACAGTACTTAGAATGCAGTACTGCAGGCAGTTTGAGTCTCATCGGCTCAAGGTTGACTCAGCCTTCCATCCTTCTGAGATTGGTAAAATAAGGATCCAGATTGTTGGGGGCAATATGCTGACACTTTAAACCACTTAGAGAGGACTGTAAAGCACTGTGAAGCGGTATATAAGTGCAATTGCTAATTGCTAATTGCTATTGCTATCTATCTATCTAGTGGTGAAATCCAATTTTTTTGACTACCAGTTCTGTGGGCATGGCTTGGTGGGCATGGCTTGGTGGGCATGGTGGGCGTGGCAGGGGAAGGATACTGCAAAATCTCTATTCCCACTCCACTCCAGGAGAAAGATATTGCAAAATCTCCATTCCCACCCTGTTCTGGTGCCAGCCAGAGGTGGTATTTGCTGGTTCTCTGAACTACTTAAAATTTCTGCTACTGGTTCTCCAAACTACTCAAAATTTCTGCTACCGGTTCTCCAGAACCTGCTGGATTTCACACACACCCTCTCTCTTTCTCAGTCTCTCTCTCTCTCTCTCAGTCTCTCTCTCTGTCTCTCTCTCCTCCAGATACATGCACACACATGTGATCTTTTATTCAGGTGACACCCAGGGTGAAATCTTCATTTTTGAGATCAACCATGGTTTGCAAATACATTAACTTCTTTACCATAGACAAAGGCATCCTGAAATGTATTTTCAACATGTATTTTCTCCTCTTCTTTCCAGGAAATTATGAATTATAAGTAATTCAATAACAGTAAAACAAGTACAGAATTGTCTCCAAGAAGTGCCTCCAGTTTACTTGGACACAGTCTGAAGAAGCGAGACAATGCAAATCAAGGCATGGAGGATAACCATCCAAATTAAGAAAAGATGCATTTGCTTGGAAAAGATCGCCACAAAGTCCTCAGCTGGGATGCTTACATGGGCTCCAAATCCTATTTTGCCCTTAGAATCCAGATCTTTGCAGAGTCCAATTAGTGGTATTAATCTTAATCTTATTATTTAGTAGTGAGATTTCCTCGTTTTAATCTTATTACTGAGATTTACTGGTTTAGACATAAGAGGCTAGCGACTTCTCCCACCAGTTCAGGTTCCTTCAAAACTCATCCAGAACTTTCAACCGGGCGAGGCTTCCAGATGGAATCCCAAACAATGTTTTTAAGAAGCTATTGATCTGCTTCCTCCTTCCCTCCCTCCCTTTGCTTTATTTTAATCATTGACAACCGACATTGGCACAGCAGTTTTAGCTATTGTTTAGGACATTCTCTTTCCTTCAAGCTTTGATTAATCACATTAGTTCCAGTCCACAAAGCATGTCTGCATTTGGGCTCCTTAAAAGATTGGGTTGGCTCCAAGTGAAGAGAGCCTGGATGGCACAGCGATGAGCTGAGCTGCAGTAGACAGAAAAGGATTCCTGAAGCCTAATTGGCATCAAGAATCAACTTGCTTCACGAGCTTCTGGATTTTTTTTTTGGTTTTTTGTCTTCCTGGGATTCATGAAGTAATTGAATTTTAGCTCTCCAATTTGCACCATCGCTTCAGGAATGTCCAGAGGCATTCATAAAAAGAAGGAAAAAAAAAAGGGGGGGGGGAGAGAAGGGAAACCCTTAATAGCAGGAGCAGAGTTCTTGGAAAATACAGTGACATAAGAATGTAATAAATAAATAAGCAAAGAAAAGAATACATGAATATATGCAAAATCAGAAACAATTTCTAAAGTTTGTGATTTCCACAGAGATTTTCTGTAAGAAAAAGCAAACAGACAAATGAATAAATAGGTATTACATCGAACTTGTCAAGTTCATGAGAATTTCTACCTGGTTAGCTCTTAAGTCGTTAAACAGAGAAAGTACAGGTAAATTTCCTTTTCCCCTAATTCCTCTGAACTTTATGTACCAATGGAAAAATATATAGAATAGAGGCTCTATGTGCAATGAAACATATATTCTGCAAAGATTTCCAAAAACAATTTTCTGCTTCACTGTAGCAAGATCCAAGGAATAGTGATACCAATATCTATTTCCTTTCTTCCTCCCGTCCTCCCTTTTTCCTTCCTTCCTTCCTTCCTTCCTTCCTTCCTTCCTTCCTTCCTTCCTTCCTTCCTTCCTCCTTCCCTCCCTCTCTCTCCCTCCCTCTCTCCCTCCCTCCCCTTCTCTCTCTCTCTCTCTCTCCCCCTTCCTTCCTTCCTTCTTCCTTCCTTCCTTCCTTTTCTGGAAGAAAGCTAGATATGCCATTTCTGAAAGAATCAGGTCTCATTAATTGTTGCAACACATCTTACAGTTATTGGGCATAACTTTCTTTTCTATTCAAAAACCTCATTATAACTTATCTTAGCTCCCATCAGAATTGTAATCAGCCTATCAGTTATTTCTTTTTGCTTATATTACAAACTATTTCATAGATAAAGGATGATTTTCCAGGTATCCAGGGAGACTTTTTTCCCCCATTAGGCTGTAATGAAAAGCAAATAAAATATTTAAATGAACACTGATTTAATTTAAAACATATCTAATCTATGACTTTTTTTCTTTAGATTAACCCAAACTTCAAACTCATTTCTTGCTCCCCCAGCATGATATAAACATTCAAACTATACATGAAATGTTTTCTGGTAGTCTTAGATATGCAAGGTTCACTTCTGAAATAAATAGCAGTTGTTGATACTTCAGCATTTCTATTAGAGTTTGATCTATAATTCTGTGGCTGTCCGTATAATGCTTGTAAATTATATGATAATTCTCTCCTTCTCCCTCCCTCTCCCTCTCTCCCTCTTTCTGCCTCTCTCTGTCTTCCTTTCTCTATGTCTCTCTGTATCTGTGTCTGTCCGTCTGTCTGTCTGTCTGTCTGTCTGTCTCTCTCTCTCTCATTCTGTATGACTATAAGGCTACAGCGAGGAGTTTGTTCTGTACACATTTCTATGTGTAAATATCATATCTATCTATCTATCTATCTATCTATCTATCTATCTATCTATCCATCCATCCACCCACCTACCACCCACCCACCCACCCATCCATCCATCCATCCATCCATCCATCCATCCATCCATCTCTCTATCTCTCTATCTCGTATATCTCACAATCTCACTGTCATTCTATCTATCTCTCTATTATCTAACTCTCTATCACCTATCTCTCTCTCTCTGTCTGTCTATCTATCTATCATCTACCTACTTATTTCTCTAGCTCTCTATTATCTCTCTCTCTAGGTCTCTAGGTCTCTATATTTCTTTGTCTCTCTGTCATTCTATCTCTCTGTCTCACTGTCTGTCTGTCTGTCTGCCTGTCTGCCTGCCTGCCTGCCTGTCTGTCTGTCTATCATATCTCACAATTTCACTGTCATTCTATCTCTCTCTCTCTATCACCTACCTACCTACCTACCTACCTACCTACCTATCTCTTTTGATATTGCAACCCTCTGTGAGATACGGATATGAATCCCCAACTTCAGGTAATTCTTGATAACGAGGAAAGGTTGCCTTGTGCAAATCAGCCCTTAGGTTCCAAAGAATTCTTGCTCCATCACTGAACAGTTTTGCCAAAGTTTTTGTAAATCTGAGAAGTCTGAGAAGTTTTAAAGTTTTCTTTTTTCCAGCAGAGATTCACAGCAAGCATCAAGCCTCATCTTTCTAATTCATTTAAAGGCTTCGTGCAATGAAAACCTGCAGATGTGCAATCATTGCCCGCTTCATTAA
Organism: Pituophis catenifer annectens; assembly: GCF_029215685.1. Classification (NCBI taxonomy): domain Eukaryota; kingdom Metazoa; phylum Chordata; class Lepidosauria; order Squamata; family Colubridae; genus Pituophis; species Pituophis catenifer. The sequence goes on from NW_027256884.1 coordinate 4,780,068, forward strand.
GTACCTTTCTTTGGTGTGGCTACAAGAAAAATCATGGGAAGCAAATGACTTGCAATGTTAAACAAATAAAAAGAAACATTTTTTTTGCAATTTTGAGCTTTGTCAGAGCTTCTTCTTCTTCTTTTTTGGTCTGTCTATACATTGGTTGAGTTGGGATGTATTTTGTGCATTGTAATTGTTCATCGATAGCTTAGCATGTTGGCTCGGAGGAAGAAAGAAGGGTTGGGGAACAGAACAGAAATCCATGATCATTACTTGTTTTACAGATGACTCAGTGGAAGGTTTTGCTTCTTCTGTTTTTAACTTCAGATGTAGGATTGGATACAGACTTACGCCCATTGATTTCAGTTAGCTTACTGTAAGTTCAGCATTTCTCATTAGATGGAAGCACCTGGTTCAATCTTGCTTAAACTCAACCTGAGAACTCATCTATCTTTAACCCGATTCCATCTGAATCCAACATAGAGTTTATTTATGCTCAATTTTTTTTTTTTTAAAAAAATAAACTGTTCCTGCTTGGATTCCTCCTCAGTTCATAATGATTGTGTCAGGACCTGCTTCAGCTGCCTTCTCCAAAAAGTAAAAGTCTTGAAGCAGTTGGCATTTCAATAGGAACTTTTTACAGAGAGAAAGTGACTACAGGGAAGTCAGCTGGAGTCTCGCGAGGCTAACTTTCCCCTTCGACACCCACTCCCAATACCTCATGTCCTTCTGTAGCCAGTAAAATTGTCAGACCTGGAAGCACCTTGGAGAGGTGGTTAGGTGTATAATTTTAACCCACTGTATTACTCTTGTTCCAGGACATGCTTTTCTGCTGAAGGGGGTTAGGGGCATGGCCTGTCAGACCTGGAAACCATCTTTTATTTGTTTGTTTATTATTTTATTTTATTTTATTTTATTTTATTTTATTTTATTTTATTTTATTTTATTTTATTTTATTTTATTTTATTATTTTATTTTATTTTATTTTATTTTATTTTATTTTATTTTATTTTATTTTATTTTATTTTATTTTATTATTTTATTTTATTTTATTTTATTTTATTTTATTTTATTTTATTTTATTTCTATACCGCCCTTCTCCTGCGGGACTCAGGGCGGTGTACAGCTGAGATAAAACATTGCATATAAAATTTAAAATCAGTTTAAAAAACAATTAAATAATTTCGGCCCAAGATTTAAAAACAACCCAATTAAAACCGAATTCAATTAAAACTGAGAGGATGGGATCAAGCCATTTTACATTTAGGCCTTCAGGCCTGCCACATTTTCAACTGTGGGAAAATGGGAGGGAGGATTGCATAGAATATGGGTGATATGTAGTCAAAATAACTGTCAGGTCTGGTGTGCCTTTTGGTCCGGGGCTGCCATTCTGGTGGGGGAGGCTGCAACGGGCCAATGCAACAGCTGCCCACTATCCAGGACTGACCTGGCAACAGCTGAGCAGCGGCAACACCTGAGCAGCAGCATTAGCGGTGAAGCCACCGGGAGGCGACTGCTCTGGCTAGAATGAGGAAGCCGCGGCAGCATCAACAGCTGAGATGTGGCAATGGCAACTATAGTGGTAAACATCTTAGGGGCGGCTGTGGCATCAACAGCTGAGATGCGGCAATGGCGGCAATAGCAGCAAACAGCTGAGAAGCGGTCGTGGCCTAGCTTAAATGGTTTTAATGGGGTTTTTAAGTTTTCGATTTTATTGATTCTGGGTTTTAAACTGGGAACTTTTTTATTTTGCAGATTTGGGATTTTAAATTGGAAATGCCGATGATTTAATTTATTTTAGTTTTTTCTTAACTTTTGTACTATATGTGTTTTAAGTTTGGTTGTCCACCACCCTGAGTCCCCCTGGGGAGAAGGGCGGTATATAAGTTGAATTAATAAATAAATAAATAAGAATTAATAAAAACAGCTGAGATGTGGCAATGGCGGCAATGGCGGCAAACAGCTGGCACTGGCTGCCTGCACACAGGATGGTTCTGGGGTCACGTGGGGGCAGGATTGGGTGCATGATAGGGTGGGGAGGCGGGAAGCATTCAAAAGGTGATAGGGAGCATTGGGCAGTCAGTCCTGACTAGATTTCATTGTTTTGCTGAGCATTCCTTGTTGGCCAGTTCGTGCCAGAGCAGGAGATAAAGCTCTACAAACCAGAACTGTGTTTAGTGGTTTTTCATTTCAACCTTCTGTAACCTGACAATAACATTCCTTTCTCAGACAGCCAAGGTCGCCTTGCCCTGGCACTTGGAGTCGGATGACTGGGTGGTCTCTCCAATTTGGACAGTGGATGATTGGACCATGTGATGGACATGTGGGTGCTGGGCAGGTGTGTTACTTAGAACCCTGACAAAAATGCCCCAAAGGTGTTTTGGAAACTCCAAGGTAGGATGGTGAGAAGAGGTCATCCTTGGAACGCTGTGATCTTGAATGTCAGTCTGGAACTAGTTGAGAGGGAGTCTGTATAGATGGCTAATTCTCCACCCCCCAAACTCCCAAGCAAAAGCAAAAGTTCAGCCCACAAAGCCTCCTTCTCCTCCTCATAATGGCAGCATTCCAACAGGGACCTGACAGGTTGCATCTCCCCATAGGCAGCCATCTAATCTAAGGGAGTTCTGTCTTAAATCCAAGGATTTTTTTTAAGTGGTCCAACCCATTTATAGAACAGGGCTCTCCAAACTTAGCAACTTTAAGACTTGTGGACTTCAGCTCCCAGAATTCCCCAGCTAGGAATTGAAGTCCACAAGTCTTAAAGTTGTCAAGTCTGGAGACCCTGGTATAATTTACAGATTAACAGAGTTGGAAGGGACCTTGTAGGTCATCTAGTCCAACCCCCTCCCAAGCAGGAGACCCTACACCATTCCTGACAAATGGCAGTCCAGTCTCTTCTTGAAAACCCCCAGTGATGAAGCTCCCACAACTTCTGAAGGCAACTTCTGTTCCATGGATTGATCGTTCTCACTGTCTGAAAGTTTCTCCTTATTTCCAAGTTGAATCTCTCCTTGTTCAGTTTCCATCCATTATTCCTTGTCTGGCCTTCAGGTGCCTTTGTAAAACAGCTTGACTCCCTTCTCTCTGTGGCAGCCGCTCAAATATTGGAACACTGCTATCATGTCTCCCCTGGTCCTTCTCTTCATAGAGACAAAGGCCCTTGATGGACATATTAAAGAACTGTTAATCAGGCAAAGGGAGGGGGGCAAATATTGTTAAGCTCTAAGAAATGAGATAATATTCAGAAATGGCTCAGGCAATGCTTTCCTGATTCACTGGACTATAAGAAAGGGAAGGAGGTACAGTATAGTAATATTTGCAAGACTCTGTTATGCAAACTGCATGAAAAGTAATTTTTACCTTTTCTATGGAATGAATGTCCTGGTCTGTCTACCTAATGAAGCTGACACATGGACACCAAGATTCTGACACATCTGCTGTCTTCTTTAATGCCTCCATTTTATATTGTCAACTTAGAACCGAACCTGGCAGCAGTTATTTTTCTATTCCTCAGTTGCCACACAGAGGGGAAGGGAGGAGAAGGAGGTTGGAATGCCTTACTAGACAAAACAGAGAGATTTCTCGTGAGAACCAAGGTCATCTCTACTGCCAATGGATAAGGTCGAGGAAGGAGTGCCTGGAAAGCCTGCCAATTAACCCAATTGGCCAGCGTGATCTGTGACACTTGGGAATGGGGTTGTTTCCTATTTTTAATTATGCTGAAACCACGGGAATTATTTAGAGATGGTTTTCCTTTAGAGCTCTGCTGATACGATGTACTCAATAAAGAAGATCTTTGAGGAGAAGGTTGACTCAGCCTTCCATCCTTTCTAAGGTAGGTAAAATGAGGACCCAGTTTGTGGGGGAATAAGCTGACTTTGTATAAATATACAAAAGGATGAAGGCTATTGCTTAACGCATTGTAAGCCGCCCTGAGTCTCTGGAGAAGGGCGGCATATAAATCAATTTTTTTTTTTAAAAAAAAAGGAGGACTCTAGTCTCAGAATTCTGATTTGCTTGGGTTCATTAGTTGGAGCCCTGACATTAAGTCCTTTTTATCAATGGAAAGGAGCATGGTGACTCGAGTGGTTGGGACACTGAGTAGGAGGTTAGCAAGCCTATGTTCGAAACCCAAGAGCTGCCATTGGGTGGGGTTGAATTCCTGTCTTTCTCTCCAGCGCTTGCCAGAAACATGAAAAGAAACCCCCAACTGGGAATCCACAGGGCAGCAGTGATGTCACCGGCTAATCCTTTCAACTCAGAAATGCCTCGGTGCTTCTGATACGTGCAAAATCAATATAAAATTGATGGAGGTGATAGATGTGGAAATAACCCACATCTACCTCCATGCTAATTTAAACTCTAGTCTAATACAGTCCTCTGAATAGATCATTCTGTCATCTCGCAAAGCATCCCTGGCCTGATCTCGAGTTGCCATAGGCAAGGGGGATGGGAAACCAGCGAAGCAACACAGCAGCCAAAAACAAAACCACATTCCAGACATATCTCTCTCAAGGCTGTCTCCCAGGGTTACCCACAGCGGCCAGAGGGGAGTGATCTCTACAACCCATGAAATTGTTCTGTTGGCGAATGTGACTGATGACACACCCTAGGGGGAGGGGGAAAACAGGGCCAAGATTGGACCGTAAATTACATGGGGTCAGAGTTGGCTTCACTTGGAACGTGCTGACATGAAGCTCCTAATAAATAACTGGATTTCTTTTGAAGCTTGGTTCGAGGCTCATTATTTAATTAGGGCATCCATCGGAACCCTGACACATTCCTTGTAAGACTAGAAAAGGAGATAAGCTATTTGATTTCTGGACAAAGTCCCATGATCTCTAATGCTTATATATTATCACGGTAACCAGTACACTGGTAGATCAATATAACCTTCCATATTAATGATGGCCAGGGTAGACTCATTAGCATTCTCTAAGGATCCATCTGAATATATAGCTGAAAGATTGCTTGTAGCTAATGAAGGAGACTGCTTATGGTCATTAAAAAATATTCTTGCTTGCTTACTTCAAGGAAAGGTTCTAGAATTCATGAGAACCTATTAGAGCTAGGGAAGTTCATTTTTTGTGATTCCCAACAGACTCGTACTTGGTTATTATATGACATGAACTATATTTATTCTTTGCAATCTGCAAAATCACTAAAATGCTAAGTATTGACCTTTAGGTGCAATGTGGAAAATTCTGAAAATTCACAGAAGTTGAAGGATATTTGGATTGAGCATATATGGAAATGAAGTGGGACAAACCCAGAAACAGAAATTATTGATCTATCTCTAAATTTCCCTGCAGGGAAAGTAATTAAGATTGGAGTGGGGGAGAAATGGGTCAGTTATCCTATATAACAGTGATGGCAAACCTTTTCAGCACCAAGTGCCAAAAAGATTGCATAGAAGCACGCGCACACTTGTCGGGCTCGGGCTCTGGAAAAGACAAACTTCTGGGTTTTAGCATGCAGGCACACCCGAAGGAATCATGCTCTGGAAAAGCTGAACTTCCAGGTTCTGGCGTGCATGCACACCCAACAATCAGCTGGCTGGCACACACATGCACACCAGTTTTTGGCACTGCCGTGCGCACAAAGGACAGCTGATCATCGAGCACGCATGCACTCCAGAAACTCAAAAGACGAACAGCAAGGTTGTGCGTGCCAGGTGACATGGCTTTGCGTGCCACTTTGGCCATGCGTGCCATAGGTTCTCCATCACAGCTATATAAGATTTGGCTGTATTTGTAGAAACACCTGGCTGGATAAAGAAGAATTCAATTTCAATGAGATCTTTTTTTAATCTCACATACAAGGAATATGCGCTACACCCTTGTGCAAATTACTACCCTTGTGGAACAAACTCTCGGCGTGCTCACTAAACCTGGGCTCTTTGAACTCACCATGCCTCAATTACAGTACAAACACTGGGCTGGTTGATAAAGCTGGTTTATTCTTCTCCAGGTTGAGTGTAGTCAACACTGAGTGTATGAAAATACATTGAAGCCGGCGCTCAGCGCATCTCAAATAGCCCGCTGTGCCCCATCGGCCAATCTGCGTTGCTTCCGGGGTTTGTATACAGCCACCACTGTCCCATAACACTGTCATTCCCTGCAATGTCTCAGCGGTGAAGTCCCGGCTCGTATGTACCTCGCCCGGCTGCACTGTGCTCGACTGCCTACTCTGTCTCCATCACACACACACACACCACTGCAACCCCCACTCAACCAGTCCCTGGCCCCTGCGAGGTTTGTGCGTAGCATCGTGGTCTCCCATGGACTGCTGTAGTATCCCCAATGTGTCGAGCCGATGTGAGTCTCGACACAAACAGGAAGCACACTTATCTGTCGTGTCAGAGTCTTAATCCAATTTTAATCCACACACACACTCTCTCTTTTTTAAAATGAAGGGTCCTTGGTGCTCTCTGAGCTTGCCTGTTTTCTTGCAAATGTTTCATTCTTCAAATTAGGTAACATCATCAGCGCTGGTAAGTAACATCATCAGGTAACATCTTCACTAGCACTGATGATGTTACCTAGTTTGGGGAAAGAAACATCTGCAAGTAAACAAGCAAGCACAAAGAGCACCGGGGACCCTTCACTTCAACCCACAAATATTATCTTTTTTTAAAAAAAGAAAATCACCAACAAGCTGTCAGGCACGAGAAACCAGGATCCCGGAGAGAGTTCAAAAGCACCGTGAACTTATTCCATGTTTCCTATACACAAGAATATGATCTACTAACAATCAAGACAAACTAAGAGCCAACGGACTTCAAGGGGAACTGAACTTAATCTCTTACAGAGGTATATAGATTCCAAACTGATGATGCATTTGATGCCACCCTCTGGCTCAGCCTGGTCATCTTCTACACAAGCTACAAACTGTAACATTTTACTTTGACACATTCTTTCTGTACCTCAAGGCCCATGGGCTGGATGCGGCCTGCTGGGTGCTTAAATCCGGCCCGCGGGGATGGCCTGGAAATATCAAAGGACCAACCTGCAGTGCCTCTGCTGGCCAAAAACGGGTCGCGTGGAGGCCCTGTGCAGTGGTCGTGCGGCCCATTTTCAGCCTCCTCGGCCTCCAGAAGCACTCTGCCATAGTGGTGAAATGTAAAATTTGTTACTACTGGTTCTGTGGGCGTGGCTTGGTGGTGGGGTAATGTGACTGGGTGGGCGTGGCCAACTTTTTTTTATTATTATTTTTAAAACCATTTTTTCTACAACCTTTTCGGCTGAAGAGGTTGTAAAAAATGCTTTTAAAAGCCTCTGATGATCCCAGCTGAGTTGCCTGATCAGCAGAGGCTTTTTTTTTCTTTTAAAAACATTTTTTCTACAACCTCTTCAGCTGAAGAGGTTGTAAAAATAATGCTTTTAAAAACCTCTGATGATCAGGCAACTCAGCTGGGATCGTCAGAGGCTTTTAAAAGCATTTTTTCTACAACCTCTTCAGCCGAAGAAGTTGTAGGAAAAAAATGCTTTTAAAAGCCTCTGATGATCCCAGCTGAGCCGCACAATTATCAGAAGCTCTTTTTTTTTTTTTTTTACTTTTAAAAGCATTTTGAAGAGGTTGTAAAAAAAATGCTCTTAAAAATAATTTTTAAAAAGCCTCTGATAATTGCGCGGCTCAGCTGGGCATGGGGGGGCAGGGATGTTTGCTACCGGTTCTCCGAACCACCTGACGCCATCGCTACTGGATTGGGTGATCTGGTCCGAAACAGGAGCATTTCACCCCTGCTCTGCCAGCCAAAAACAGGACCCGTGCAGGGCCTCCACACGACCCGTTTTTGGCCAGCAGAGTGCTGCAGGAGGACTGGATTGGACTGGATTACAACTATGTGGCCTCAAGTAAGTGCCTGATCTGGATAGAAAACGTGCAACATCCTATGTTAATACTACAGTTACATGCCAGATTTTACATACTGTAGGTCCATTTAGTCTACAATCAACCATCTATAATTGACAGCCATTTCTATTTGCTATTCTAGAAATTTACCTCTGCTATTAGATCTTGTATTATCATGTTATTTATGCTATTGTATTTTTATTATTAGTTGAATAATGCAATATACTATTGTAATAAAAATACAATAGCTTTTCTGCCTGGAAACGCAATTTACTGTTAAACAATGGGGTATCAATTTAGAAATAAAAAGTTTAGTGGAGTATGAAGAATAAGTAATAAATGTTTGCTGTAATAGCTGGCAGAAGAGACTCTAGAGAAAGTGCAGAGGAGAGCAACCAGGACGATTAGGGGACTGGAGACTAAAACATATGAAGAACGGTTACAGGAACTAGGCATGGCTAGTCTAGTGAAGAGAAGGACCAGGGGAGACATGATAGCAGTCTTCCAATATTTGAGAGGCTGCCACAGAGAGGAGGGGGTCAAGATATTCTCCAAAGCACCCAAAGGCCAGACAGGAATAATCGATGGAAACTGACCAAGGAGAGATTCAACCTAGGAATGAGGAGGAACTTTCTGACAGTGAGAATAATCAACCCATGGAACAGAAGTTGCTTTTGGAAGTTGTGGGAGTTTTATCACTTGGGACTTTCAAGAAAATATTGCTTGAGTGGGGGGTTGGACCGGATGACCTGTAAGGTCCCTTCCAACTCTGTTAATCTATTAAAGAGATAGGAAAATGGTTATAGTAAAGAACCGTGGAAAGAAAGAAGGCGAAAAAAACATATCTTGAGCCTGTGTCAAATGCCCACCATGGCCATTCTCTCAGCCCCTCTGGAGCTGCCAGTGCTTCACCGGGCACAAACGAACATGCACACATGAAAAGGAGGAGTCCAAAACCCAGTTTAATGGAGGCAACACAGCAGCGTACAGTAGAGACTGAGCTGCTAAGCAAAACAAAGTCAGAGACTCCCTAGCTCTCCATCCGTACTGTTTTATAGGGCGTGGATACAGTTAACTATCATTAGGCAAGCAATGATTTCTCACAGCTGTCACAATCAAAGTTGCCGCTTGTTCCATTCATGCTCGTCGCAGGCATAGGACGTTATTCCCCTCCGCACTATTATCTCTTCAGCAGCTGATTTACGTTCCCATTCCACCCCCTCTCTTCTTGCCTTCCGTCCATCACCCACTATTAATGTACATGGCGTCCTAACCCAACACCCCTGGATAGGAGCCTGGATAGCTCTGCAGACAAGGCACTGCAATTTAACACCAGCTGTCTGCAATTAAAGTAAGTTCAAATCTCGCCAGGCTCAAGGTTGACTCAGCCTTCCATCCTTTCTAAGATAGGTAAATTGAGGACCCAGATTGTGGGGGCAATAAGCTGACTTTGTATAAAATATACAAAAGTATGAAGGCTATTGTTTAATGCACTGTAAGCCGCCCTGAGTCTCCGGAGAAGGGTGGCATATAAATCAAATTAAAAAAAAAAAAACCCACCCCCCTCCACCGTGTTTTGTTGCTGGAATCCATCAGTATTCTCCAGATCCCCTTCATGGTCTTCACCACCATCCATCAAGGTGATGTGTTGTCGAGGGGCTTTTGACACTTGACACATGCCCACCCCCAGCCATGTCCAACCCCAGCCACCACCACCCGGCCCTCCAAGGTCAAACACAATCCTGATGAAGCCCTCAATGAAATCGAGTTTGACACCCTTACTCTAGAACCCTATTTTCCCATTTCTAACTGTGGCTTAACGAACCAGGCAGCGATAGGCAATTGGATTTATTAAATTTGCCCTCTTGATTTTCTCCATATCTCCTTTATCCCCTCCTCTTTGCTAGAATACTAAAGGTGGCACAAAATAAAGTCCCCATACCTTGCCTGCTACGTGTATTGATATCTACCGTGGGTGGCCTTGATAGAGCTCATTAGAGGCTCATTTCCATGAACAAAGAGATAAAATACCCACAGAACTCACGTTCCTTTGGAAAATTCTACACTCAAATCTTTACAATGCAGGATTCTTGGGCACCAATTGTGCGAAGAAGGGATGGAGATTGTAGGGCACAGCTTCTTCCCAGAATAGCTAGGGAGTTTCCAGCTGGCAAAACTCTAATGAGGTTAATAGCTACTAAAAGATATTTCACGAGAACAGTTTAGGTATCTGGCCCCAGCTAAGCTTAATTACATGGCTGATTGCATGAAACTTCAAGTACTAAAGGCTAATGTATAAATCTGCAAAATGTGAAGGACAACACGAGCAGAGAGGCGCTGAATGAAATCAAAGAATTTTCTCCGTGAAACATCTGCTTAAAGCCACTCTGCATTAAACCAGGAGCACTTCTTAGAAAGAACCTTGCCATAAGAGAAGATATGCAGGTTAGACCCAGGCCTTGAAAAGGAGCTTTCTCTAGGTAGAAAAGTGGCACGTAAAATATTTTGACTTGCGCAAAAGAAACTCTGTGGCATAATTAGATTTCTCTCTCTCTCTCTCTCTCTTTTTTTTTTTTTTGCCTTTAGATCCATCACTTTTATTTGAAACTCAAAGCAGCGTAGATGGAGTAGAGTGAGGGGGAAAAAAAACTCTCTTTTTTTTAATCTGTACAAAAGTAAAATAAATTTTTTAAAAAATGAAATGGTCTAGGAAGATGGAGGGATTTATTGGATCAAACTCATCCAATGGTTTCCCTAGCTGAATGGGGACTTAAACCTGAATGGGGACTTAAACTGATCCAAGTTCCTAGTTCAAATCTATCACAGTAAAGCATTACATTACTCAAGAGCATTAGAGTTAGAGATTGGCTTCTGTAGAATGGTGTAATGAAAGGACCGCAGCGTAGGACAGGGGTAAGGCAGTGTTAAAAATCTATCTATCATCATATCTATCATATCTCCATCCATCCACCCATCTATCTATCTATCTATCTATCTATCTATCTATCTATCTATCTATCTCTCATCTCTCTCTCATCTCTCTCTCATCTCTCTCTCTAATCTATCTATCTATCATCTCTCTATCTATCTATCTCATCTCTCTCTCGCTTATTTATCTATCTATCTATCTATCTATCTATCTATCTATCTATATCTATCTATCTATCTATCTATCTATCTATCTATCTATCATCTCTCTCTCAACTCTCTCTCTAATCTATCTATCTATCTATCTATCTATCTATCTATCTATCTATCTATCTATCATCTCTCATCTCTCTCTATCTCCAATCTATCATCTCTCTCTAATCTATCTATCTATCTATCTATCTATCTATCTATCTATCTATCTATCTCTATCTATCTATCATCTCTCTCTCAACTCTCTCTCTAATCTATCTATCTATCTATCTATCTATCTATCTATCTATCTATCTATCATCTCTCTCTCATCTCTCTCTATCTCCAATCTATCATCTCTCTCTCTAATCTCTCTCTCTCTCTCTCTCTATCTATCTATCTATCTATCTATCTATCTATCTATCTATCTATCATCTCTCTAATCTATCTATCTATCTATCTATCTATCTATCTATCTATCTATCTATCTATCTATCTATCTCTATCTCCTCTCTGAGCTTGGTTGTTTTCTTGCAGATGTTTCATTACCCAAACAAGGTAACTTCAACAGTGCTAGAAGGTAGTGAGGTATGTGGAGAGGAGGGGGAGGGGGAGGGGGAAGACAAGGACTGTGGGGTTCTTGGTGCTCTCTGAGCTTCCTCGTTTTCTTGCAGATGTTTCATTACGCAAACAAGGTAACTTCAACAGTGCTAGTGATGTGTAGTCATTTCAACCCTGAGCTACAAACATTTTCTTTTTTGGCATAATCCTGTGAGTTGGGTTGGGCTAAGAGAGAGTGACTGGCCCAAGATCACCCTGTCAGTGAACTTCCAGGCTCCCAGTTTCTAGCCTGGCATCTTAACCACTAGACCATAAATACATTTAGAAGGGTGATTTGATTTTGGTGTGTGTGTGTGTGTGTGTGTGTGTGTGTGTGTGTGAGAGAGAGAGAGAGAGAGAGAGAGAGAGAGAGGGAGGGAGGGAGGGAGGGAGGGAGGGAGGGAGAGAGAGAGAATTTTAAAACAGTGTACTATGTAAAGTAAGAAATAGCTTTTCAAAAAGCATACGGGCCACAGATACAGCAAACATAAGATGTACTTCATCTAAAGAAAAGAACTACACTTCTGAATATGCCGGGCATATTATTCATAAATGCATTATTATTCCACTGAACATGGGATTTACCCTTAAAATTTAAGTCTACAACTGTACCATCGTGTGACATAAATTTTCTCATTTATCCTTCCTTGGCTACTCTCATCCTTTCTCAGAAAAGGATGAATTCTCCTTCTTTTTTTTTTGTTTTTTCAGAAGTTTTATTTTAAAACTGAACCAATAACATAACACTGGCGTAAAGTTTCTTACAACTACGGGAACATAACTGCTTAGTTATGGTTGGATTCAGTATTTAATATCAGACTTTGAAACAGTGACTCTGTCATACCAGTTTTTGCAGCTGATTTGTCTTCAGATTTGAGTTCCTTTCATTTCATTTCTTACAGCCACATTCCTGAATCTGATTTTATCCCGTTTTGGATTGTTCTGTACCAATTTATCGGTAGCATCTTTACAAGCAATTCTCCTAATTTAAAAAAGAAAATCATGTTTGCACGAAAAGCTTTCTTTCTTCAGCTGCAGTATTTCTTGGCACTTTTCCTCATTGTGTGACATTTTAGCACCTTTCTTGATAGGCAAACCGCATCGTAAAATTTGAAAGGGGAAAAAAAAAAAGCATTAATTTCTAAACCTATCTGCATTTTTTTTTCCTGTCTCCTTGTTTTTCTTCATATTCTTCCTTCACTTTGAAGGTCCCTTTTGAGACTCTTCTGTCATTCTTTTATTCAGTGTTAAAAGTATAAGATTTCAAATGTCATCACGAAACAATTGCGCCTCAGACAAAAGAGACTTTCTTCCACGTAGCAACAGAACCAGAACTTCTGTTCCTTGGCAACCTACATTTAAAAAAAACCCACACCAACACACACATAAAGAAAGAGAGACACACACATTGCATCTCCACTCTCCCAGTTGGAACCAGCTGCTAATATTTAAGATCAGAGAAAACATTTGATCAAACATCTGATCAATGATAGCCATCACGTCAAGATACAATAGTGGCCAAAATTGTGGAAACCTTTTGGGAAAAGTGTATTTTTGAGGTTTGATGGCTAATAACACCACTTTTTTGGGGGAGTTTCAAGATAATCCTATTCCACTGCTGGAATGGCCTGGGAAGAGCCCAGACCTTAGCCCAATTGAAAATCTATGGAAATAAAATAAAAGAGCCGAGGTGGCGCAGTGGTTAGGGTGCAGTACTGCAGCTACGTCAGCTGACTGGTAGTTCAGCAGATCAGTGGATCAAATCTCACCGGCTCAAGGTTGATTCAGCCTTCTATCCTTCCGAGGTGGGTAAAATGAGGACTCAGATTGTTTTTTTTTTAATTTGATTTATATGCCGCCCTTCTCCAGAGACTCAGGGCGGCTTACAATGCGTTAAGCAATAGCCTTCATACTTTTGTATATTTATACAAAGTCAGCTTATTGCCCCCACAAACTGGGTCCTCATTTCACCTACCTTAGAAAGGATGGAAGGCTGAGTCAACCTTGAGCCTTGGAGAGATTCGAACCAGCAGTAATTGCAAGCAGCTGTGTTAATAACAGGGTGCTTAGACCACTGTACCATCAAGGCTCTTAGATTGTTGGGGGCAATATGCTATTTAGTATACTGTCTTTGGTGTAAGCCGCCCAGAATCCTCGGAGAGTGGACAGCATAGAAATATGAATAATATAATAAAATGTTATTATTCATAAAAGAATAAAAGAGCCTGTAGTACAGTGGACTAAAGCACTGTTATTAACAGATTAACATCTGCTGCTTGCAATTACTGCAAGTTCAAATCTCCCCAGGCTCAAGGTTGACTCAGCCTTCCATCCTTTCAAAGGTAGGTGAAATGAGGATCCAGATTGTGGGGGCAATAAGCTGACTTTGTATAAATATACAAAAGTATGAAGGCTATTGCTTAACGCATTGTAAGCCGCCCTGAGTCTCCGGAGAAAGGCGGCATATAAATTAAAGCAAAAAATAAAAAATAATAATAAAATAAAATAAAATAAAAAATAAAATAAAAGAATGAAATGAAATAAGATTAAGATTAGGAGGTTAGGGCGGATGGTAATATTGATTATATATTAAATACAAAATAGAGATGAAAAAGGGAAAAGTAGAAAATAAGTTGTATGAATTTTGACTCGGTCAATACTCTATTCAGAAAAAAAATGTATGTTTGTTTGTCTTAAAAAAAATTACAAAAAAAAAAAGAAAAGAAAAGAAAAGAAAATCTGTCGAGCCAACTAAAGAAACTTGTTAGTCAGAAGCGACCCAGCAATAAAACCCAGTTAATGGAAGCCATCATTCAATCTTGGTTTCACATTAGAACAGCTGCAGAACTCAAAGACTTGGTTCACTCCATGGGGAGATGTTGTAGGCCGTCATTCATGCTAAAGGTTACCCAGCTAAGTATTAACTGACATGGTGATAATTTTTGTATATCTCATTTTTTTCTACGTGTTTCACTTTTCTTCTTTATACTGTAACTGTTATTCTAATAGCAAATCCTTCCTAAAAGTGATTGCATTACATTCTTGATTAAATGATCTTTCCATTGATATATAATTTTATGGTACTACTCCAAAAAAAAAAAAAAAAAAAAGTGGTGTTATTAGCTAGTTTTAGAAAATACACTTTTCCCAAAAGATTTCTACAATTTTGTCCACTACTGTAACATATCAAAGTTAGTTAGCAGTCATGAGGAGGTTGGGAATGGATTAAAAGTGATGCATCCTCATTTCCTTCCTCTTAATTCTCTGCAGGCATTTAGCAGTCAAATGTGACCACTTTCTGACACCTCCTTATCTCAAGATCTCTTGATTTTTCTCTCTAAATACTTCTTTCCCTTCTTCACACTTCAGTTGTCTCATGACACAGTCCTCGACTTATGATCACAACTGAGCCCCAAATTTCTGTTTACTAAGTGAGATTTTTGTTGACTGAGTTTTGCCCCATTTTACGACCTTTCTTGCCACAGCCGTTAAGTGAATCACTGCAGTAGTTAAGTTAGCAATACGGTTGATAAGTGAACTTGGCTTTCCAGTTGACTTTGCTTGACAGAAGTTCGCAAAAGGAGATTACGTGACCCGGGGATGCTAAAACCGTCATAAATGTGAGACAGTTGCCAAATGTCCAAATTTTGATCCCATGACCATGGAGATGTTGCAATGGTCATACATGTGAAACGGTCGTAAGGCACTGTTCTCAGTGTCGCTGTCACTTGAAAGAATAGAATAGAATAGAATAGAATAGAATAGAATAGAATAGAATAGAATAGAATAGAATAGAATAGAACGTACTAGAAAGTAGAGTAGAGTAGAGTAGAGTAGGGTAGGGTAGGGTAGGGTAGGATAGGATAGGATAGGATAGGATAGGATAGGATAGGATAGGATAGGATAGGATAGAATAGAATAGAATAGAATAGAATAGAATAGAATAGAATAGAATAGAATAGAATAGAATAGGATAGGATAGGATAGGATAGGATAGGATAGGATAGGATAGAATATAGAGTAGAGTAGAGTAGAGTAGAGTAGAGTAGAGTAGAGTAGAGTAGAGTAGAGTAGAGTGGGATGGGATGGGATGGGATGGGATGGGATGGGATGGGATGGGATGGGATGGGATGGGATGGGATAGGATAGGATAGGATAGGATAGGATAGGATAGAATATAGAGTAGAGTAGAGTAGGCTAGAGTAGAGTAGAGTAGAGTAGAGTAGAGTAGAGTAGAGTAGAGTAGAGTAGAGTAGAGTAGAGTAGAGTAGGATAGGATAGGATAGGATAGGATAGGATAGGATAGGATAGGATAGGATAGGATAGGATAGGATAGGATAAAATATAGAGTAGAGTAGAGTAGAGTAGAGTAGAGTAGAGTAGAGTAGAGTAGAGTAGAGTAGAGTAGAGTAGAGTAGAGTAGAGTAGAGTAGAGTAGGATAGGATAGGATAGGATAGGATAGGATAGGATAGGATAGGATAGGATAGGATAGGATAGGATAGAATATAGAGTAGAGTAGAGTAGAGTAGAGTAGAGTAGAGTAGAGTAGAGTAGAGTAGAGTAGAGTAGAGTAGAATTGAATTTTTTATTGGCCAAGTGTGATTGGACACACAAGGAATTTGTTTGCATACGCTCTCAGAGTACATAAAAAGACAAGATACATTCATCAAGAATCATGTGGTACAATAAGCAAACAAATCATACTAGGAAACAATCACTAAATGAATTGTTGCAAGTTGAGAACTACCTGTCATCTCTTGCAATAAGTCACAACTTTTTCCCCTTTCCTAAATCTCAATGACAGGGCCTTTCACACCCACCCACCCTCAAAATTGTGTTTATATCGCTGTGTACAATTCACAAATTTGCTGCGTTTGCAGTGGTATTTAGCAGCATATACACTCCCCTGAGAGTGACTATGAAATTGTGCATAAGGTGTTGCTGCTGGTGTTATGGCTCACACGTACTCACACAAACAGCATGTTAAAGAAATCCCTTTGTTAGGAAAACCAGAGTATATAATACGGTAAATTACTAAGATACATTTGTTGTTGTTAGATGCAAAGTCGTGTTCGACCCATCGTGACCCCATGGACAATGTTCCTCCAGGTCTTTCTGTCTGCTACCATCCTCCGGAGTCAATTTAAGCTCACACCGACTGCTTCCGTGACTCCATCCAGCCACCTCCTTCTCTGCCGTCCCCTTCTTCTTTTGCCCTCCATCGTTCCCAGCATTCGGCTCTTCTCCAGGGAGTCCTTCCTTCTCATTAGGTGGCCAAAGAATTTGAGTTTCCTCTTCAGGATCTGGCCTTCTAAAGAGCAATCAGGGTTGATCTCCTCTAGGACTGACCGGTCGGATCGCCTTGCAGTCCAAGGGACTCGCAGGAGTCTTCTCCAGCACCAGAGTTCAAAGGCCTCCATTCTTTGGTGCTCAGCCTCCCTTATGGTCCACCTTTCACAGCCGTCCATTGCAACTGGGAAAACCATCGCCTTGACTATACGCACTTTTGTTGGTAGGGTGATGTCTCTGCTTTTTAGTATGCTATCTAGATTTGCCATAGCTTTTTATTTATTTTCAACTGATTATTCCAACTACAAACCATGGCAGCAGAGATCATGGGTTTGAAAAAAAATCTAATAATGCAGTACTGGTAAATAAACATGATGTATGGCCTTAATCCATGAAATGTAATATTAGGAAGCAAATTTTATGATTATGACTGACTGATCGCTACAGTGTAATACAAGGCAATTATTTACCTATTTATCTGGCTATAAATCTTCCAGTATTTGCTAGAATTGCAGGCTCTGCTTTTATTTTTATTTTTAATTCAAAGGGAAAAAAAAAAAACAACATTCTGTCCCAAATGGTTGTTGGCAACACTGTATTTTGTTTTCTCTGAGTGTCCTGAAGATTGAACTGATTATTTTTTTATAAGTCGATGCAAAAAGAAGAAATTTGAAATGCTCTTAGCATCATCTGTTTGTTTAAGTAATGTTATCATTTTATCAAATGAGTGATCGTAATAATTTGACGAAATCTCCTGCTGTTAGCATCCGATAGGATTGAATTCAAAGCACAATGTAATTACGTTTAGTTCACACTGTTTATTAGAGTTACACATTCAGTTTTAATAGCTTTGCATTATTTTAAAAAGGGTAACAGTTACACAAGCCTGCTTCGTTGTCCCACAGTTCACATCAACATCAAAACGGGAAAAGTTTGTATACCTGAGGCTGCCTAGCCAATAAATTTCAACCTTTATCTATATTAAATTCATTTACAGTATAGGAACTAGATACTCCGCATTGGCGACAAGAAGGTCATCCGGCTATTAAAACACTCTGCTAGCTCCATTCAGTTGTCCAGACTTCATCGTTAAAAGATGATGATGATGATAGGGACTAGATACATTCAGAGAATGAGTAGTCAAAATCTTCTTGATCAACTTTGTTACAAAGGATTGTGAATGACTGTCAGCTAAGTCGAAGACTTAACATAGACTTCCCTGAACTTTGTCCACCATTACCTAAGTTCTAGCTGCTGCCATATCTTGACTGCAATCATATTCCCTACCATTAAATACGTATGCGTAGGAGAAGAGTAGGCAGAAACTGGGGGAAGAGTCAAGAGAGGACTTAGTCTAGAATCGTTACATGTCCACAAACACTCCAAGTCCATCCCTTCTTGAATTCCATTAACTCTTATTTAGTGCTGATCATTATTTGAACAGATTCTTGTGTATAGACTTGAGCACCTTCGGAACTAGAACTTACCTGTGATCCTAATTCTTAACACCTGATAGTATGTATGTATGTATGTATGTATGTATGTATGTATGTATGTATATATGTAAGTATGTATGTAAAACATTTATATAGATTTACATATATCAAAATCATGACGGTTCCCAACAAGTAAATTAAAGCAACATCAATAATAAATCATAATACCTGTATCTATTTAAATTGTAAACATTAAGAACCTGCCACCAAAGTTAAGCTTTGTTAGTCCATCATTAAATCCAGGAATGAAATCCAGCAGGTTCTGACAGGTTCTGGAGAACCGGTAGTGGAAATTTGGAGTAGTTCGGAGAACCGGCAAATACCACCTCTGTTTGGCCCCAGAATGGGATGGGAATGGGGATCTTGCAGTATCCTTACCCTGGAGTGGGGTGGGAATGGAGATTTTGCATTATCCTTCCCCTGCCACACCCACCAAGCCACACCACACCACGCCCACCAAGCCATGCCCACAGAACCAGTAGTAAAAAAACATTAAGAACCTGCCATCAAAGTTAAGCTTTGTTAGTCCATCATTAAATCTTCATCCTATCTCAGAGCTTGGTGGAAAAGTTTGTTGTGACTCTGACCCCCGAGCCTGTCTTATCAGAGGGAGAAGACTCCGAAAGTGAAGGAGAGGAGTTGGCAAGGCTTCCCTCTCCAGGACCCTCCTCTCTGGCAATGCCTCAGGCGTCCTCCGGAGGCCAAGAAATAGGCCAGGAGCCAGGCACTTCCAAGCAGCCACAGTTAGACAGTGACGGAGATGAGTCTTGGCTGGATCCCCGACAGCACCGGAAAGACAAGCGCACGCAGCAGAGAAGGAGTCGAGCCAGAGATTAAGCTGAGTCACTGGACCACACCCCACAGGGGATAAAAGGGGCTGTGGTGGCCATTCAGGCTTTATGACGGACAAAACTGAAAAGCTACCAAGTCATACTGCGTTTCTGGAACTTCGTTATATGCCCTCCTTGGATTTATTATGGACTGGACTTGACAATTCTTTGGCTTTGTGGACTTATTTTGGTTTATCAGATGGAGGAGAAAAACCTCTCTTTGTGAGTAAAGTTTTTGGCAGGCAGCTACTGGGTTGCTGCCAATTCTGTTATCTCAAAGGAATTCCTGACTGCTGGTTTTATTAACTCCTGGCTGACTGTTTGTGTGCGTGTGTGAGATGGGGACAGAACAAAGTTAGGGCAAGAGGAACAGGAAAGAGACAAGCTTTCTAGATCCCATAAAATGGCCATGTTTAAGACAAGGGATTGGGAGAGTATCCATTTTATTTGAACTGGCATGACAAATAGAGTTCAGACAAGGATGTTACGAAACAGCTGACTAATCTGCAAACATTAACTCCATCAACTTATCAAGATGTAACAACACAGGCAACCAACCCGCTCACAGCAACAAAGCCAGCACCCCACACCTCCCCACCAGTATTTATAGAGAGACAGCAGCTCCGATCACGCTTTCCTCACACAAGCACGAAGCCGAAGACACCAGCCTGAAGATGACGAGCGGGACCTCGTCGAAACATCACCAAGATACTCGGTAGTACAGTGGTTTAATGCACCCTGTTATTAACACAGCTGCCTGCAATTTCTGCAGGTTCGAATCTTACCAGGCTCAAGGTTGACTCAGCCTTCCATCCTTTCTAAGGTAGGTTAAATGAGGACCCAGTTTGTGGGGGCAATAAGCTGACTTTGTATAAAAATATACAAAAGTATGAAGGCTATTGCTTAACGCATTGTAAGCCGCCCTGAGTCTCCGGAGAAGGGCGGCATATAAATCAAATTTAAAAAAAAAAAAAAACTAAAAAAAAAATAACCCCGATTGGGCTTATTATCAGGGGATGTCTTATTTTGGGGAAAACAGAGTAGATAGATAGAGGTAGGTAGGTGATAGATAGATAGATAGATAGATAGATAGATAGATAGATAGATAGATAGATAGATGGATGGATGGATGGATGGATGGATGGATGGATGGATGGATGGATGGATGGACGGACGGACAGACAGACAGACAGACAGACAGACTATACATAATAGAATTTCATAAATTGTCTATGTACTTTATGTCCTTTCTGCTGGAATTATTTCATCCTGAGTATTCTTAAACTTTGTCCCCAGAGCTCACTTGAAAACTCAGCTATATTATTCAAGAAGACAGAAACTCAAACATTTAATTTAAACTTATCACTGTTCAATGATTTACTAATTTATATATATATATATACATATATATATATATATATATATATATATATATATATATATATATATATATATATATATATATATAAAATAATCTGCCGTGTGACTCAAAAATCTATTTGTTGTTTAGTTTAAACTTTATGTAAAGGAAACACATGTTGCAAAAGAATGTATAATACCATTTCTTTATATAAGAGAATTCCAGGTGGCACAAAGGGAAGGGAACATGTGCAACTTATTATTTTTTTCAAATATAAAATGATGCTACACTTAGAATTGAAATTAATAATTAAAAATTGAAAAGCTCTGTTCTTTGGGAAAGAGAAAAATTATATTGCCACCCATGAAATGCTAATAAAAAAAAACAGCTCTTCTAGATCTCAGAATATGGTAAAAAATAATATCACTTAAAATAAATAGAATGCAAGATCAGGAAATAAAAATGCCTATTTCTTTTTTTGCTCAAGTCTATGAAATTAACTCTGGTGATTTACTTTCACTAGTTACCTTCTGTTGTGTCCAAGCCCTTATCTTAATTGTTCCAAATGTCTATAATTAATCTAGCTCAGATTATCTTAGTTAACAGTATGTTCTGTTTGACACCCAGTGGAGAAAAAAAATGGGAAAAAATATTACTAAGTATTTATTTGCATATTATTCACAGCCCATAAGTCATAAATACAGAGAGAATAGACGATACAATAACATACTTCTATTGAATCAACGTTTGTTGAATAATAAAAGACCTTATGTTAAAATTATATAAACAGCTAATGGGTCAATGTTTTTATCACAACACTCAGAAACAGCATTTGTGAAGATACAAGATGATAATATCTTACACAATCAGCACCACTTGGTAATGTTTCTACTTGAGTATATATAAAATGTCCAAGGAGGCCATTTAAAAAAGAAAAGAAAAGAAAAGAAAATAATTACAGATCAGAGTTTTAAAAAAACATTATAAACTTGTTTTCTGGTGGTGGTTGATTTTCCTTTTGCTTTTATTTCTGCAAGTTTGCCAGTGGGACATCTTGAACAAGATCTTTCCAAGAGAAGAATTTGGAAAAATTACACACCTACAATTTTGTTCCTTTCATGAACAAGTTGAATTAAGAGGGAGCAATCAGTCCATTATAACACTGAAAGCACATCAGATTTTGACATATTCACAATTATTTGAAGGTACAAACAGTTTAGGTGTACAAGGGTGGAGGTTCCTTCTCTAAATTTGTGGATTGGTTTCCAAATGATTTGTTACCAGGCTAGATAACATCTTCAGTGGAATTTAGTGGATCTCAATGTTTCTCTGTTTATAAGGGCTTCATGGGGTCAATAGGTGGAGTGGTGCAGTGGCCTAGAGGTGGAGCTCTCGCCTCACAATCAGGAGGCTGTGAGTTCAATCCTAGGTAGAGGCAGATATTTCTCTCTCTGGGCACAATGAGATTATATCTGCTGAACAAAACTCCGCATTGGCGTCAGGAAGGGCATCCGGCCATTAAAACACTCTGCTAGTTCCATTCAGTTGCCCAGACTCCAATCCGCAAGGGATTATGGGCAGTGATGAAATCCAAATATTTTACTACCAGTTCTGTGGGCGTGGCTTGGTTGGGCATGTGTGGCTTGGTGGGTTTGGCAGGGGAAGGATATTGCAAAATCTTCATTCCCACCCCACTCTGAGGCCATCCATCGTATTTGCTGGTTCTCTGAACTACTCAAAATTTCCGCTACCAGTTCTCCGAACTGCTCAAAATTTCCACTACCAGTTCTTCGAACTGCTCAAAATTTCCACTACCAGTTCTCCAGAACCTGTCAGAACCTGCTGGATTTCACCCTTGATTATAAGGTTGTTAAAAGATGATGATGTGGTCAGTAGGTCTTGTGATGGGGAGGTCCTGTCAGGTGAGGGTCATATCTTGTGATGGCTCTTGTGATGGCTCAGCTGTGGGTGTGTCAAGTGAGGGTCTTGTGATGGGGAGGTCATGTCAGGTGAGAGTCACTGGGAGGTGAAGTGCTGGTTGGGGAGTTGTATGCATTGGTTGAGGGTTGGTGTCATAGCTGGTTGGTTAGATGGTTGATTTTAATTCTGAGGGGTTCGTAGGCTGGCTGTAGGTCAATCTTTGGCCATAGGATGTGGGAGTACTTCCACCCTCATCCTCCACCCAAACTACAGATATCCACCACCATCGCAAGCATTAGGTATGCCCCTAAAAATGCATCATTCAAAGGAGCTCAGGCACTGTAAAAAAAAAAAAAAGTTCTGCTTTCTAAATCATAAATAACATTATCTTAACACCCTTACTTAACCAAGACCTTTCTAGTGTAGCTGCATCAAATGATTACCCTAGTATTTTGTCCGAGAACATACTTACTGAATTCTGGCATAAAGTACTAATAGCACATAATATAACTCTTATCATACGGTTAATAAGGGGATAAAAGTAAATTACAGCATTTCCTATTGCTGACTTAATGTTCTTCCCTCTCCCAGGAAGCTTAATGTATGTTATAAATGATCACTGAAGCATGACTTAGCTTAAACGTAAAAACTATGCTTCAATTAAAACATATCTAGAACTAAAATAATCCTATTTTAATGTGCATAGAAATTATGCTGATGCAAAGCTTCCTTATTTGTCTTCCATGTTCGGCTCAATCCACCAGTAATTTGGTCCTTTTTTCCTCCGTATTGTTTCACGAGTGATTGCAGATGTACATACTTCTTAGCAATCTTACTCCTGTTTCTCGCTCAATGAGAAATATGTTTGTTAAATTTGTTTTATTAAATCTTTCTCTATAAAAACCATATCAATCGGAAATTGCAAGGTGATTGAATGAAAAAAAAAATATTGCCATTAACTCTCACAAGCCTTACTATTTGCACGAGCAACTCGAGAGTGGGTTGGGAGGGGGAAATTAGATTATTTTTTTCCCCCTCCGAGAGGCTAATGCGCAAGATCTCTGGGAAAGGCTCAGAGAGTAATTTCTCACATTGGTAAGAAAGCAGCAGTAATTAGCAAAATAATCCATAGATGCAGATTGCCTGAACTTCACAAGAGAGACAAGCTTGCTTCATTTTGTCTCGAACATTCGTCAGACTGCAAATATAGGGCACTTTTGATGGCCCGTATGCAGGGGTGGGCTTTAAAAATTTTAGCAAGGGGTTCTCTGTCCGGTTGCTGGGTGGGTGTGGCCATGGTGGGCGTGGCCTAGTCAGCCTCCTGTACCATGGCAGGAGAGGTGTTTTTGCCCTCCCCAGGCTCCAGAGGCTTTCCTCGAGCCTCTGGGAGGGAGAAAATGGCCTCCCCAGGCTCCAGAGCAGTGGTGGGTTCCTCCCAGTTCGGTCCAGTTCGGCCGAGCCGGTAGCGGTAATGATATGACGTCACCGAACCGGTTCTCCCCACTGCCCTCCCACCCCCACCCCCCCACATTATTCTTACCTTTTATTTGGTCCCACCCCCAATCTATTGCTGCCTCCTGAGTCCCAGCTGATGACTAGAGGGAAAAAAACTGTTTAAACTCTTGCCGCGGGGCTTCAAAGGGCTGTCCTACAGCTGATCAGTGTTAAAAGCAAACAAATGAGTCGGGTCGTAAGTGTGAGGACTGGTCGTAAGTGCGAGGACCTTCCAGAAATGACTGACCAGCTAGCCACACCCACCTAGTCACATGACCTCCAAGCCACACCCACAAAATAAGCCATGCCCACAGAACCGGTAGTAAAAAAATTTAGAACCCACCCCTGCTCCGGAGGCCCTCCCAAATTTCCAGTAGACCCATTTTTCACCCTCCCCAAGCCTCTGTGCGTTCCCTGCACTTACCCTCATCCATAATAAACCACATGGGGACTCCTGGCAGAGGCGGGGTAGGTGGGGGCCAGCCAGGAGTGAGATTTGGGGGTTCTCCGAACTGCACAGAATCTTAGCTAGAGGTTCTCTCAAAACCTTGCGAACCCCCAGCAGCTCACCCCTGCCCATATGTAGTCTTCTCATTTGAAGTAAGAGTGATTATAGAAGAGAATTGCCATCGAAGACCAAACAACTCAAAGAAGTAGTGCAAGGTTAGAAGACGTGGAGAGACCTGGCTCATAGTATCACCAAGAATCGGACACAACTAAATGGAGTAACACCATCATCAGAGAAGAGAATATTTGTAGCTCAGGGTTGAACTGTGAGGTCCTTGGTGCTTGTTGTGGCTCCATTACCTGAGCCTGTGTCATCGGCAGGAGAGGACTCCGAGAGTGAAGGAGAGGAGTTGGCAAGGCCTCCCTCTCCAGGACCCTCCACTCTGGCAATGCCTTTGGTGTCCACCGAAGGGCAAGAGACAGGGCCGGGGCCAAGCATGTCCACGCAGCCACAGGTGGACAGTGATGAGGGTAATGAGTCTTGGCTGGATCCTCGGCAGTGTCGCAGAGATAAGCACGCACAACAGAAGAAAAGGCGTGCCTGAGATTAGGCTGAGTCACTGGACCACACCCCACAGGGTATAAAAGGGGGTGAGGTGGCCATTCAGACTCTGTGACGGACAAAACTAAATACTATCGAGTCACATTGCATCTTTGGAAACAACATTATCGGCCTTGGATTTATTTTACGAACTGGACAATCCTTGACTGTGGGTATTTTGTTTATTGAGTAAAAGTTCTTGGCAAGCAGCTACTGGGTTGCTGCCAAGCATCTTATCGGAAGAATTGGTTGTCTGCCAGTTCATTTAACCCCCGGCTGTCTGTTTGTGTGCGTGTGTGAGACGGGGACAGAACAGTGCTGTCTGAGCCTGGTGGTTTTCTTGCAGATGTTTCATTACCCAGCTGGGTAACATCATCAGTGCCAGGAGGGAGTGGCGCCGTGGTGGGTTGCCCCCGGTTCTGTAGAACCGGTAGTAAAACCGGCAGGAGGCTCTGCCCACTGACCCCGACATCATCAGAACGCTTCTGCACATGCGCGCATGGCCCCGTTACGAACCAGTAGTAAAGGTAAGTAGAACCCACTCCTGGAGTGGGGTTTGCAGAGAGGAAGAGGAGGAGAATGACTGTGGGGTTCTGGGTCTTCTCTGAGCCTGGTGGTTTTCTTGCAGATGTTTCATGCCATTACCTAATTTGGTAATGAAATGTCTGCAAGAAAACTATCAAGCTCAGAGAGCATCAAGGACCCCGTAAGAGTATTCATTGGAATTTTCATAAATATTATTCTTCAGAAGTCTGTCAGATTTATCCCTTGGATGAATTTTTTCCCCCTAATCTAGATGCCTGAATAGAAGTTGGAGGAAGTGACAAAGGAGCTGAAGCAGGGGTGAAATGCTCCCGGTTCGGACTGGATCACCTGATCTAGTAGCAATAGAGGCGGGTAGTTCAGAGAATCGGTAGCAAAAATCCCTGCCCCCCCCCATTACCCAGCTGAGCCGCGCAATCATCAGAGGCTTTTTTTTAATTTTTAAAAGCATTTTTTCTACAACCTCTTTGGCCAAAGATGTTATGGAAAAAATGTTTTTAAAAGGAAAAAAAGCCTCTGCCGATCAGGCAAGTCAGCTGGGATCATCAGAGGCTTTAAAAAAAAAGAAAGAAAGCCTCTGTCGATCAGGCAAGTCAGCTGGGATCGTCAGAGGCTTTAAAAGCATTTTTTTACAATCTCTTCAGCCGAAAAGGTTGTAGACAAAATGGTTTTAAAAATAATAATTAAAAAAAAAGGACTTACCCTCACCAAGGCTGACAAGGCAAGCTGCCGTATAAAAACAGGGAACAAACCCCACACTCACTTGCATGGATGATATTATCTAGTTGGGTAATGAAAGACCTACAAGCAATCGATCAAGCTCAAGAGACCATCAATGACTCCACAATTTTGAAAACTGAATCTTCTTCCGTTTGTTGGAAGAAATGTCCTTCTAGGTTCAGTTCCAAGTGGGGAGAAAGACACTGGAAACATGGCGACTGCTTGGAAAAATGGTTTTAATGGTGGACAGGATCACCTGCCTTGAAGATCTTGGGTGAAGAAGAAAAAAAGGGAAGAGATGCTGAGAATGCCTGGGTTTTATGCCCTCTCTGGGCTTTTGAATTTGAGCTTGTATTCTGATTGGTTGTCAAACTCCCATGGGGCCATGGAGGGGTAACTTTGTAGGTTGTGTTTTTGAGTCCCAAGCTTGGTTGACTCTTGCTGGGTTATGATGTAATGAAAGGGCTTTGGGCAATTCCTAAAATGGTTCTGCCTGAAGGAGGTAGATCTTCGTTATGTAGAAGAGACTGGCCCAGGCCTTAATGGCCAATTAACAAAGGCGGGGAGCTGAGTTTCTGCCTCCCTTTTAGGGGAAATATTCTGCCCTTTTAATATTTCCTAAAATATCTCATTTTCCTAGGAGAGGGGTGGGTGCTAACATCCTACTGGTTAAGCGCTATATAAATTCCAGGAATACCAGTGGTGCATTAATTCCTTAAAATACAAGAAAATTAATTCGGGCAGCCTATGATCGTTCTCGGGCTTGGAAACATGGAATGGCATTTAAACCCTGGAAGATCCTAAAGGTTCATTTTATTCGCTATCAGAAATAAAACCCCAAGCAACTGCTCAGGAAGTTCATCGAATCATAGATAGTAAGGATTGGAAGTCTCAAAGGTGCTTTGTCAAGAGGCAATTGGACTTTCTTATTTTTTTCTTTGAAGACGTTTTGCTTCTCATCCAAGAAGCCTCTTCAGCTCTGACTGGATGGTGGGGAATGGAAGGATTTATACTCCTTGCAGACAGCTGGTCATTTGCATCCTTTGAGAGGGTCGTTGAAGCACTTGGAGGTTTATCTGTGTCCTCAGGGTCACCTGAGTAGCACTCCTAGTTCCTGTAATCTTTTCCTCTGGAAATCCATTCCTACTCCCACACCGTTCAAAGGGTGTTCATCTCAAATTGTACAACCATGATCTGGATGACTGAGAATCTCTACAAAAATACGGTCACTCATACTCTCGTTACTTCCGACCTGGACTACTGCAATGCTCTCTACATGGGGCTCCCCTTGAGGAGCACCTGGAGACTCCAGCTGGTCCAGAATGCAGCCGCGCGGGTGGTTATGGGAGCGGCGTGGCGCTCCCATGTGATCCCCTCCTGCGCGAGCTGCACTGGCTCCCGGTGGTCTTCTGGGTGCACTTCAAGGTTTTGGTTACCACCTTTAGAGCGCTCCATGGCATCGGACCGGGGTATTTACGAGACCGCCTTTTGCTACCAATAGCCTCTCACCGACCAGTACGCTCCCATAGAGAGGGGCTTCTCAGGGTGCCGTCGGCCAAACAGTGTCGACTGGTGGCCCCCAGGGGGAGAGCCTTCTCTGTGGGGGCACTTGCCATCTGGAACGAGCTCCCCCCGGAGATACAGAGGATCCCGGATCTGTGCACGTTTCGTCGTGCTCTCAAAACATTTTTATTTCAGCAGGCTGGCCTGGCCTAACTCTCCCATTTAAATTTTTAAATCGTTTAATCTGTTTTACAAATTGGGTGTTTTAAATTTGTTTTCAGCCAAAATATTTAATAATTTTAATGGACTTTTAATGTTTGCATTATCTGTGTTTTATCTTGGCTGTTCACCTCCCTGAGTCCCACGGGAGTAGGGCAGTATAGAAATTTGATAAATAAATAAATAAATAAATAAATAAATAAATAAATAAATAAATAAATAAATAAATAAATACAAACTTTCAACTCCAAAATTGATCACTTGGAAAGCTGAATTGGACATCCAGTTATAAGGCTGCCCAGTCAAAGTTTTGTATACATTATGTAGATAGTGTATATAATATCTTTACTTCTCTTTTGTCATGTTCTCATCATACGCTGAACAATCAATAATAATTTATCAAACACTTGATGAAGAAGCTTCTCGGATGAGAAGCGAAACGTCTTCAAGGAAAAACAAAAGGAAGTCCAGTTGCCTCCTGAAAAAAACACCTTTGGGACAACCATGACCTGGAGGACTGAGAATCTCCATAGATGAGGATGGGAAGGAACAGAATTAGTGAACGGAAAAATGTGAAGCAAAATGATTACACCAATTATGTAGGAACTACATAATCTTTAGAGAGAAATATCCTCAAGTAGATGCAAACTGATCTGAAGATTCACTTCACTGGTATTCTATGTTATCTTACTTTATTTTTGCTCTTTTATCCATGGACTTTTATATGCTATTATTCTATATGTAATTCTTAGGTCTGTATGTACTTACCAGTGATATATTGGGATATTTACATTCACTTACTGTTTCGGTTTTATCTCTCTTTTTTTTTTTTTCTTATGGCTGTAATAAAGTTACTTGATCTCTTCTGATGAGTTGGTACAACTATCTCAGTCTCCAGCTGCTTAAAACCAATTTTTATTTGCACTCAGGGTAAAAATGTTTATGCAATAAGCAGGTGTAAAGAACCTTCTCAAATAATTAATATGTGCCTATTTATGATGTAACCTTGCTTCGTTATTTTTTTATTACTAATTGCATGAAAATGACTTAATTGCTTATGTATATATGTAGACTGGAAGCATTTATATTCTGGTCTTGTTCCTACTCAAGTGCAATTTTCCTTTCATTGTTCATTTTTCATGTTTTCTATATATTCCTTGATAATTCTTTCTACCCTTTTGAATGATTCACTAGGGATACAGTAGTGGCCAAAATTGTGGAAACCTTTTGGGGAAAGTGTATTTTTGAGGTTTGATGGCTAATAACACCAATTTTTTGGGAGTTTCAAGATAATCCTATTCCACTGCTGGAACGGTCTGGGAATAGCCCAGACCTTCACCCAATTGAAAATTTATGGAGCCGACTAAAGAAACTTGTTAGTCAGAAGTGACCCAGCAATAAAACCCAGTTAATAGAAGCCATCATTCAATCTTGGTTTCACATTATAACAGCTGCAGAACTAAAAGACTTGTTTTCACTCCATGGGAAGATGTTGTAAGGCAATAATTCATGCTAAAGGTTACCCAAATAAGTATTACATGGTGATAATTTTTGTATATCTCATTTTTTCTATGGTGATCATTTTTGTACATCTTGTTTTTTTCTATGGTGATAATTTTTGTAGATCTCACTTTTTCTACGTGTTTCACTTTTTTTTTTTTTTTGATTTTTTTATATGCCGCCCTTCTCTGGAGACTCAGGGTGGCTTACAATGCGTTAAGCAATAGCCTTCATACTTTTGTATATTTTTACAAAGTCAGCTTATTGCCCCCACAAACTGGGTCCTCAAATTACCTACCTGAGAAAGGATAGAAGGCTGAGTCAACCTTGAGCCTGGCGAGATTCGAACTTATTAATTGCAGACAGCTGGAGTTAAATTACAATGCATTAGTCTGCTGAGCTATCCAGGCTCCTGTGTTTCACTTTTCTTCTTTCTACTATAACTGCCATTCTAACAGCAAATCCTTCCTAAAAGTTATTGCATTCTACAGAATAGAATAGAATAGAATAGAATAGAATAGAATAGAATAGAATATAGAGTAGAGTAGAGTAGAGTAGAGTAGAGTAGAGTAGAGTAGAGTAGAGTAGAGTAGAGTAGAGTAGAGTAGAATAACAGAGTTGGAAGGGACCTTGGAGGTCTTCTAGTCCAACCTCCTACTCAGGCAGGGAACCCTACATCACTTCAGACACATGGTTATCCAACCTCTTCTTAAAAACCTCCAGTGTTGAAGCATTCACAACTTCTGGAGGCAACAAAATTTCTCCTTAGTGTGTGTGTGTGTGTGTGTGTGTGTGTGTGTGTGTGTGTGTGTGCGTACGTACATACATACATACATACACCCACACATATATATAGTCAGCTGCCATGATACATAATTACAAGATCGGTCGTACTGTATAAGTCAGTATATCCTATCTTGCAATGCTGTATCATGGCAGCTTCTCACAACAACTTTTTGGGTGCATCAGTGAAAGAGGCACAACTTTCGAAACCTGCACCCTGCCTTTTGCGCAGAAGGATGGGAGCCAGCGGGGGGAGGATCCGCTGTTGTCTTTGCTGGAGGCCTCACGCTGCCTCCACGCTTGATTGAGGAATATGCGTGAATTAGCCTTAGGGCTGTTCCTCTCTCATCTGTCTGAATCAGTATAAAACTTAGCAAATAATAACAACCTTTATGGCTGGAATGAGAGAAGGTTGCAGGATCCCTGTGGGGGAAGAAAAACAAAAGAAGACAAACTTCTAAAGCTCTGCAGTTTGTTTTCTTGCTTAAGGTCTGCGAGAACAGCGATAATGGATTTGGTTTTCTGGGTAACGTTGAGAATGAAGGGGGGGAAAAAAGATGGATTTCTCGTGCTATCCATCACCTGTTAAGCTGCAGACAAAGGTTACCGTCTCCATCATTAACATGAGTTGTTTAATTTATTTCCATGGTTTGTCTAATTGCTTTGTGGATAAAACATTGCAAAAAGAAAGCTTTTGAGGGAAACTGGCCTCGGCGCTTGGTTTGAATTGGGAACAGCCTTGGTAGTACAGTGGTCTAAGGCACCCTGTTATTAAGCTGGTTATTAAGACCAGCTGCCTGCAATTACTGCAGGGTTCGAATCTCGCCAAGGCTCAAGGTTGACTCAGCCTTCCATCCTTTCTAAGGTAGGTGAAATGAGGACCCAGTTTGTGGGGGCAATAAGCTGACATTGTATAAAATATACAAAAGGATGAAGGCTATTGCTTAGCGCATTGTAAGGCGCCCTGAGTCTCCGGAGAAGGGCGGCATATAAATCAAATTAAAAAAAAAAATTGTGCTTCATTTTTTGAACTGGAAGCTTGTAGTTACTTGTTTCTGGTTTGGGGTTTGGATCAGGGGTGAAATGCTCCCGGTTCGGACCGGATTGCCCGATCCGGTAGCAATGGCAGCGGGTGGTTCAGAGAACCAGTAGCAAATATCCCTGCCCCCCCCCATGCCCAGCTGAGCCGCGTGATCATCAGAGGCTTTTTTTTTACTTTTAAAAGCATTTTTTCTACAACCTCTTTGGCCGAAAAAAATGCTTTTAAAAGTAAAAAAAAAAAAAAAAGCCTCTGATGATCATGCGGCTCAGCTGGGATCCTCAAAGGCTTTTAAAAGAAAAAAAAAACTTTTTTTTTCTTTTAAATGCCTCTGACAATCCAAGCTGAGTTGCCTGATCGTCAGAGGCATTTAAAAGAAAAAAAAAAAGCCTCTGCCGACCAGGCTACTCAGCTGGGATCGTCAGAGCCTTTTGAAAGCATTTTTTTTACAACCTCTTGAGGTTGTAGAAAAAATTATTTTAAAAGTAAAAAAAAAAAAAAATGGCCACGCCCACCCAGTCACATTAACCCCCCACACACACACACCAAGCCACGCTCACAGAATGGGTAGTAACAAATTTTAGATTTTACCACTGGTTTGGATATTTTGGCGGGGGGGGGGGTTAGTCACAGGTATCAAGTGGAAGTGGCCTGCCTTGTGTCAGAGTTTGGTGCAAAAATCAAATCCAGAAAGCACAAACAGGTAAACTGATTCAGCAGGATTCATTAAACTTCTCTATATACATAATAACACATGAAGATAAATGTACAATACCAATAGCTGATTCTTCCAACGTGATAGAGAGGAGAGATTGTCAGTAAGTTCTTTGTTTCAGTTCAGCAGACAGACAAGCCCAGATTTGTTTAGCTTCTGCACAGACTCAGATCTGAGCCACGCCCAGCCTTATTGCTTAAGTTTCCGTTTCCAAAAAAAGCCCTCATTGGCTGACCCAGTTGCTATGCCTCTTCATTGGCTGACCTTGTTACCATGTCTTCCCATTCCAGCCAGTCCCCAATGGCAGACCTGTTGCCACGTCTATCCCAGTTAATGAATATTCTGACACCTTATTGTGTTCTTTTAATTATCGATAAAAGGAGGATATTTATAACTCAGGGTATCAGGAGCTGCTGATTCAGTTCTACAGGGGAATGATTGAGTCTGTCATCTGCACCTCTATAACTGTCTGATTTGGTTCTGCAACCCAACAAGACAGACACAGACTTCGGAGGAGAATTAGAAATGCAGAAAAAATAATTGCTACTAACCTGCCTTGTATTGAGGACTTGTATACTGCATGAGTCACAAAGAGGGCTGTGAAAATATTTACAGATTCCTTGCATCCTGGACATAAACTGTTTCAACTCCTACCCTCAAAACGACGCTATAGAGCACTGCACATCAGAACAACTAGACACAAGGACAGTTTTTTCCCGAATGCCATCACTCTACTAAACAAATAATTCCCTCAACACTGTCAAACTATTTACTAAGTCTGCACTACTATTAATCTTCTCATCGTTCCTATCATCCATCTCCTCCCACTTATGACTGTATGACTGTAACCTTGTTGCTTGCAGTTTACGATCTATATTGATATTGTTTCCTGATTGCTTATTTGTTCCCTATGACTATCATTAAGTGTTGTACCTTATGATTCTTGACGAATGTATCTTTTCTTTTATGTACACTGAGAGCCTATGCACCAAGACAAATTCCTTGTGCGTCCAATCACACTTGGCCAATAAAAAATGCTATTCTATTTCAGGGTTGAAATGAGGGGTCCTTGGTGCTCTCTGAACTTGATGGGGGTTTTTTTGCAGACATTTCATTACCCAACTGTGAAAACTGATGATGTTACTTAGTTTGGTAATAAAACGTCTACAAGAAAACCACCAGAGAATACCAAGGCCCCCCCCCCAGTAATTATGAATATTGGATAGTGTTTGCTTGGGAGTACCCAACTAACACCAATATTTATGTAATAGCTCAGGCCAGTTTGATGATTGGGCCAATCCTTGCTTAATGGTTCGGGTTTGGAAAAATCCATTTCTTGTTTATATCTTCCCTGACAGATTGTGTATTAAACCCTCCTTTATATTACACACAAGGGACTGCACACAAAAAAATGCAGCCCATTTAATAAAACACGGACGTAAAAATCAGGAACTTCTCTGAATATCGAACAATTGTGTGAGCTTTTATATAGTTTTTGGCATGTTCAGTTGGCCCATGTTTGATCATCTCAGCTTTCAAAAATATCCTATCCACAATGAAAACAATCACATGTAAATGTACAGGCCCCTGTGATCTCTTAAGGAAGCACCCATTGCAGCTCATTGATAAGTGTTAGTTGTGCACTCCCTAGTAAACACCAGGCCTTCACGCCTTTTTCAGAGCACCTGGAGTCATTGCAACACCATATAATGAAAAAACATCTGATATTCATATAGTCTCTAATGGGGCCAGTCTCTGCTTGCCTCTCAAATTCTCTGCAAGATCTTGACAGTACACTGATTACATGATACGGAAGCATTACTCTTAGCATGCAACCTTCCAACAGGGAAATTAATGTCTTCTAGCAACCACAGCAAAGAATTGAGGCCTTTGAACTTTGGTGCTGGAGAAGACTCCTGCAAATCCCTTGGATTGCAAGGCGAAGAAACAAGTCAGTCCTAGAGGAGATCTACCCTGACTGCTCTTTAGAAGGCCAGATCCTGAAGATGAAACTCAAATACTTTGGTCACCTAATGAGAAGGAAGGACTCACTGGAGAAGAGCCTCATGCTGGGAAAGACTGAAGGCAAAAGAAGAAGGGGACGGCAGAGAACGAGGTGGCTGGATGGAGTCACTGAAGCAGTCGGTATGATCTTAAATGGACTCCAGAGGATGGTAGAGGACAGGAAGGCCTAGAGGAACGATCATAATCATAATCATAATTATAAGTTTATTTGTCAAGCATATATAAGATAACAGGTAAAAGTATAAACATAATTTGAATACATGAAAAGAGTAAGTAAAAAGGAATATTAGGACAGGGACAGTAGGCATGTTGGTGCGCTTATGCACGCCCCTTACAGACCTCTTAGGAATGGGATGAGGTCAACAGTGGACAGTTTAAGGTTAAATTTTGGGGGTTTGGGGAAGAAACTACAGAGTCAGATAGTGCATTCCAGGCATTGACCATTCTGTTACTGAAGTCATATTTTCTGCAATCGAGTTTGGAACGGTTTACCTTGAGTTTGTATCTATTATTTGCTCGTGTGTTGTTGTGGTTGAAGCCAAAGTCCATGGGGTCGTGACGGGTCGAACATGACTTCACAACTAACAACAACAACAGTAACCACAGCCCAACAACAACAAGAACAGCAGCATTTCTCAAAACATGTAGTCCTTGACTGCACAGAGGTATTTATTTAAATATTTTAATTGTATTATGCAGATGTGTTAATCAGTGTAAAGTGGTTTGAAACGTGCCTGTTTTCTTTCAGATTTCTCACCTTCAGTTTCCAGTAAATGTTTGTTCTCATTTGTAAACTTTGTTTCGTACACACGAGCACAAAGCTGAAATCTTTCCGAGTTTGAGGGAGAAGAAGAGGGGTTCAACCTGTTCTCCAAAGCACCTGAGGGCAGGACAAGAAGCAATGGATGGAAATTAATCAAGGAGAGAAGCAACCTAGAACTAAGGAGAAATTTCCTGACAGTGAGAACAATTAACCAGTGGAACAACTTGCCTCCAGAAGTTATGAATGCTCCAACACTGGAAGTTTTTAAGAAGAGATTGGACAACCATTTTTCTGAAATGTTATAGTGTTTTCTGCTCGAGCAGGGGTTGGACTAGAAGACCTCCAAGGTCCCTTCCAACTCTGTTATTCTGTTGATCCATATTATTTGATTCATATTATTTAGCACTTTTGTTGAAGAGAATTATACTGAGTTATTCTCAAGTTATTCCTAGCACTCTTATATTGAATCGGAGATTCATGACTTCTACTGGCCTTGAGAAAGACACTGTTAATCTTTATTGAGTGGAATTTTTTTTTATAGTTATTATTATTTTGATCATCTATGAATCAGTTCTCCAACAATGCTCAAAGCCATGTGCAAGAGTAATCAAAATACTAATGAAAACCAACTAATATAAGCTATCGATCAACTCAGCCCTGAAATCAATAATATCAAAACACATAAAAGCTATCCTACCTATACATCAGCATAAAAATGTGATTGCAGCAATAATTGTACCTTGTAAGATAATTAATCCTAATGCCCAACAAGTATTCCTTTAGAAGCAAAGCCTTGGAGGGGAAATAAATGCAAACATCTTTCTCAGAAGCAACAGCTTATATCATAAAAGTAAGGGACAAGAATTAAAAGTTGTGTTACTTTCTCAGTTCTACAGAGGAATGATTGAGTCTGTCATCTGCACCTCTATAACTGTCTGGTTTGGCTCTGCAACCCAACAAGACAGACACAGACTTCAGAGGAGAATTAACAGATAATTAGCAGAAAAAAAACAATGGCTACCAACCTGCCTTTCATTGAGGACTTGTATACTGCACGAATCAAAAAGAGAACTGTGAAAATATTTACAGACCCCTCGCATCCTGGACATAAACTGTTTCAACTCCTACCCTCAAAACGACGCTATAGAGCACTGCACACCAGAACAACTAGACACAAGGACAGTTTTTTCCCAAATGCCATCACTCTGCTAAACAAATAATTCCCTCAACACTGTCAAAACTATTCACTAAGTCTGCACTACTATTAATCTTCTCATCGTTCCCACCACCCATCTCCTTCCACTTATGACTGTATGGCTGTAATTTTGTTGCTTGTATCCTTATGACTTATATTGATATTGTTTCCTGATTGCTTATTTGTACCCTATGACTATCCTTAAGTGTGGTACCTTATGATTCTTGACGAACGTATCTTGTCTTTTTATGTACACTGAGAGTGTATGCACCAAAGACAAATTCCTTGTGTGTCCAATCACACGTGGCCAATAAAGAATTCTATTCTATTCTATTCTATTCTATTCTATTCTATTCTATTCTATTCTATTCTATTCTATTCTATTCTGTTCTGTTCTGTTCTGTTCTGTTCTGTTCTGTTCTGTTCTGCTCTGCTCTGCTCTGCTCTGCTCTGCTCTGCTCTGCCCTGCCCTACCCTACCCTACCCTACTCCTACTCCTACTCCTACTCCTTATTCTATTCTATTCTATTCTATTCTATTCTATTCTATTCTATTCTATTCTATTCTATTCTATTCTATTCTATTCTATTCTACTCTACCCTACTCTACCCTACTCCTA
The DNA here is from genome assembly GCF_029215685.1 of Pituophis catenifer annectens. Lineage (NCBI taxonomy): Eukaryota > Metazoa > Chordata > Lepidosauria > Squamata > Colubridae > Pituophis > Pituophis catenifer. The sequence continues at coordinate 4,816,686 of NW_027256884.1, forward strand.
CTCCTACTCCTACTCCTACTCCCTATTCTATTCTATTCTATTCTATTCTATTCTATTCTATTCTATTCTATTCTATTCTATTCTATTGTATTCTATTCTATTCTACCCTACCCTACCCTACCCTACCCTACCCTACCCTACCCTACCCTACCCTATTCTATTCTATTCCTTCCATTCTTGTCAATGTTTAGGACTTCAGAGGCCTTCAGAAGACTAAATTAGCCACTCCTGATCTGTTTATCACTGACAGCCTTACCTCTTTAATCTTTTAATCTTATCTCAATCTCATCATGAATATGGTTTCCCTGTTTAGTCTCACACCCATTTCCCTTTCCTCAGCCAACTGTTAGGTTGTGAGCGCCTTAAGGCACACATATAGGAACTGCCACTGCCACTCACATTGGCGGAGCTGTAAACGACAGCAGTGGCTCATGGGAAACCACTTCCACAGCCAAGTGCTTGCCACCACAATTGCACACCATGTGTTCACGCAACACCGTCTGTACACCAGGAAACCAAACCGGGCCCACCTGCTTCTCTCTCACAAGATGTTCATCTAGTAGCTTGCCTTTGCTTCCAAGCAGGGACTGCAAAAATTGACTTTTATCATTAAAAAAAAATTAAAAAAATTCAGAGCTAGGTTGAATGCTATTGGTTCAGTGGCTGACATATAATGCAGGTTGAGTTTTCATGACAAAGAACCTGGAGCAACATTGTTGGTTTCATTCGAAGAGAAAGAGAGTTAGGACATTGTAAGAAAACAATGATAGATGGACCGGGGGCTGCTTAGCTTTTTTTAAAATATAAGTTTTATTTGTACATTTTTCTTTATCACACGTAAGTGCTTCATATACAGTGTATTGTCTGAGTCAACTTACTTATACAGTAGTGGCCAAAATTGTAGAAACCTTTTGGGAAAAGTGTATTTTCTAAAACTAGCTAATAATACCACTTTTTTATATATATAAAGAATAAAGAATAAAGAAACCTATGCAAAGAAACATCTGGTTAGTATTTGCCTGGGAAGCTACTGAGAAATATTAGAGAAAGTAGACTTCGCTGAGGAGTGAAATGTCTGTCTGTCTGTCTGTCTGTCTATCATCTATCTATCTATCTATCTATCTATCTATCTATCTATCTATCTATCTATCTATCATCTATCTATCTATCTATCTATCCCTATTATCATCATATCTATCATCTCCCTCCCCCCTCCCTCTCTCTCTCTCTCTCATCATCATCATCATCATCATCATATCTATCATATCTCTATCTATCTATCTATCTATCTATCTATCTATCCCTATTATCATCATATCTATCATCTCTCTCTCTCTCTCTCTCTCTCTCTCTCTCTCTCTCTCTCTCTCTCTCTCTCTCTCTCTCTCTCTGACTCTCTCTCTCTCTCTCTCTCTCTCTTATCATCATCATATCTATCATCTCTCCATCTATCTATCTATCTATCTATCTATCTATCTATCTATCTATCTATATCAAACCTATTTGTATGACTGGCAAAAAACCTATTAGATCATCAGAAATCTTCATTAAAAAAAAAAAGAGTTAAAAAGCCATTGCATGCAAGGCTGTTGTTTTTAACAATTTATTTTCTGTGAGTTGCTGTTCTTTTTGTTGTGTTTCAGGGCTTTCTAGTTTTATTCAGTGCAGTCCAAGGATTATTCCAAAAGGCAGCCTATAAAAGCTTTTATGTGACTTAAACCTATCATGTATAAAATCGATTGGAAGATGTTTTAGCTAGTAAAAGGGCATTTTTGGTTCTCAGCCTAAGGTCACGGCAACATTCAGAGGGCTTCTCTTTGGAAATATCGAAGATGAAATAGTTTAAAAAGTACATTTTCAAAATAGATATTTATTTGCTCCTTTTGTGGCGCCTACAATAAGCACTAAAAATGCTAAAGAATGAAATCTACAGGCAGACAACACTTAGTAGCACAGTTCCTCATGAAATTTCTTTCAATGAATGAAGGATTGTGGCCCCCTAATAGGAAAGAGAAGAATTAGACATACTCTATTACACGCAATTCACAACTCACATGTTCATATTTGCTATTCTATCCCTAGGTGACAGTTCAGATTTTATTACATTTGAGCCAGTCTGCAACAGCTTTCTGATGAGGAGAAAAGGAAGGTGGACTTTCACGACACATTTTAAATCATGTCTGAATATGGACCAAGAAGCAGTTTGGTGAAGTGGTTAAGGCATCAGGTGAGAAACTGGAAAGCTCGGAATTCTTGTCCTGTTTTAGGCATAAGCCAGTTGGGTGACCCTGTGAAAAGTCCTCTCTCTCAGCTCCAAAAAGAAGACAATCTACTTCTAAAAAAAACCTTACAAAAGACTGCAGGAACTGTCCCAGAATTAGACACTATTGAAAAACAAAGAGGAAGAAAAAATGAAATACTAAACGCTGTTTTCTTTTCTCTTTTTTAAAATAATTCTTTATTCTTTCTTTCTTTCTTTATTTTTATTTTATTTCAAATTTATATACCGCGCCTTCTCCCGAGGAACTCAGGGCGGTGTACAGCCAGATAAAAACATACAATACAAACATTAAAAACAATTAAAAGAATATATATTAATTTGGCCCCAATTTAAAATGACAAACCGATTAAAAATATTTAAAAATATGTTAAGCCAGCCTGGCTTGCTGAAAAAAGAAGGTTTTAAGGGCATGGCGGAAGGTACCGAGGTCTTGGATTCTCCTTATCTCTGGGGGCAGCTGGTTCCATAGGGTAGGTGCCCCCACAGAGAAGGCCCTCCCCCTGGGGGTCACCAGTCTACATTGTTTGGCTGATGGCACCCTGAGGAGGCCCTCTCTGTGGGAGTGCACAGGTCAATGGGAGGCCATCGGTAGCAGCAGGCGGTCTCGAAGATAACTAGGTCCTAAACAGTAAATATTAAACAGTTTGTCTTTAAAAAACAACACAAAAAACAATCACACATATATAAAAACAAAACATGTCAAGACATAACGTATTGAACCTTACATAACATTACTGGTAATTTTACAGCATTTCATATCGACTTACGTATTTTGCTTTTGTGGTACTCTATTCTATACTAAACACTGTTTTCAATGTCATTGTTCTGATCTAGGCTTCCCCAGCAGCACGAGGATAAAACATATGAAGAACGGTTGCTGGAACTGGGTATGTCTAATTTGATGAAAAGAAGGACCAGGGGAGACATGATAGCAGTGTTCCAATATCTCAAGGGCTGCCACAAAAAGAGGCAGTCAAGCTACTCTCCAAAGCACCTGAAGGCAGGACAAGAAGCAATGGGTGGAAACTAATTAAGGAGAGAAGCAACTTAGATCTAAGGAGAAATTTCCTGACAGTTAGAACAATTAATCAATGGAACAACTTGCCTCCAGAAGTTGTGAATGCTCCAACACTGGAAGTTTTTAAGAAGAGATTGGATAACCATTTGTCTGAAGTGGTGTATGGTTTCCTGCCTAAGCAGGGGGTTGGACTAGAAGCCTCCAAGGTCCCTTCCAACTCTGTTATTCTAAGAGAAGATAGAGCTGGAAGGGATGTTGGAAGTCTTTTAGTCCAACCCCTGGCCAAGCAGGAGACCCTACACCATTTCAGATAAGTGGCTGTCCAGTCTCTTCTTAAAAGCCTCCAGTGATGGAGCACCCACAACTTCTGGAGGCAAACCATTCCACTGGTGAATTGTCCTCACTGTTAGAAAGTTTCTCCTTAATTCTAGGTTGAATCTCTCCTTGATTAGTTTCCATCCGTTTTTCTTGTCTTGCCTTCAGGTGCTTTGGAAAATAAGCTGACTCCCTCTTCTTCGTGGCAGCCTCTCAAATCCTGGGAGACTGTTATCATGTCATGCAAGTTGATCTCTGACACTGTTGTGCTTCTGAGAAGCCAAAGGCTGTGTAGCCAGAAGACGTGACTTTTTCAATAGCAGTCTTGGCTTTCTACAACAGCCTTCGAGCGAAGATCTGACTCGATCCTCTTTGGTTGCTTTAAGGGAATTGTTAAACGTTGAGCTGCTTTGCGGAGCATTTATAATCTAGAATTAGCCATCAACGCGTGTATTGATTCAACACGATAGTGTGTGTTTTAGTCCATTATATTTGATGACTTTATGGTTTATTGATTAGCTGCTTTTAATTAGTTTACAATGGATGCTCTAGTCATTTTCTATGTGTCTTGTAAACTGCCAGAGGTGTATTTGATTGGAGTGGGATATAAAGGCAAAAGGAGGAAGGTCGGAAGAAATCTCGGGGGGAAATCCACATTTGTTGCACATAAAAATCAATAGGAGGTCACCACATTGACTGGAAACGGAGGTGCTTATGAGGAATTATACTAAATCAACCTCAGCCTTGAGAGCCCCGCTCCCTAAATGGCAGTTATGCATCTAGACCAGTGATAATCGTTTTGGCACTGAGTGCCAAAAGTGCCCACGCACCTGCATACCCATAATGCAATGCGTGCGTGACCCCCCCCATGCGCCCCATCCTCCGCACATGTGTGCATAACCACCCATGTGTGCCCCATGCATGTGTGTGCACCCTCTGCATGTGCCCTGCCCCCCACACATGCACGCATGACCCCCTGCATATGCATGCATCCCCTGAAAATGTGTGCATGACCCTCATGCGCGTCATGCCCCCTGCACATGCATGCACAACCCCCACACTTATGCCCTACCCTCCGCACATGTGTGCATGTCTTCCGCATGCTCCCTGCCCCCATGCATGTGCTCATGTCTCCTGCATGACCCTGCCCCACATGCATGCGTGGAAGAGACCCAAAAACCAGCTGGCTGGCAGTGGAGCTGAGCTGGGGCAATGGCTTGCAAATTCACAGAGAGGGCTCTGTGCCATAGGTTTGTCATCATGGATCTAGACCATTCTGAAATTTTTCAAGAAAGGAAGTCTTCAAAAGTACAGGTCATCCTTGACTTATGACCACAATTGAGCCCCAAATTTCTGTTGCTGAGTGAAGCAGTTGTTGAGTGAGTTCCATCTGACTTACTGTAACTTTGAAGAAGAGACTGGACAGTCATTTGTCTGACATGGTATAGGGCAGTGATGGGTTTCAAAATTTTTTACTACCAGTTCTGTGGGTGTGGCTTGGTGGGCGTGGCATAGCTTGGTGGGTGTGGCATAGCTTGGTGGGCAGGGCTTCTGGGGAAGGATACTGTAAAATCTCAATTTCCTCCCAATTAGCTGGGATTCGGGAGGCAGAGAATAGATGTGGGTGGAGCTAGTCAGAATTTTTACTACCAGTTCTCCAAACTATTCAAAGTTTCCACTACCAGTTCTCCAGAACTGGTCAGAACCTGCTGAAACCCACCTCTAGTATAGGGTCTTCTGCTTGACCAGGAGGTTGGATTAGAAGACTTTCCAGGATCTTTCCAACTCTGTTATTCTAGGACTGTCACATTTAAGCATTTATTTAAAATTTAGGCTTACCATAATAATAAGGAAGAAGACGTGGAGTGTGGGGTCTTACATGGTTAGGATGCTGAACTGAAAATCAGCAAACCTATGTTCAAGTGTTGCTGGATGATGGGGCGAGCTCCCGTCATTCGCTCCAGCTCTGCCAATGCAGTAGTTTGAAAATGGCCGATTGAGTGTAGATAGATGGGTACCACTTCCATGGGCCACTGAATGAAGACACGAAAGGAACCCCCAACCAAGTTTCCTCTGGGGAATGGGGATGTTACCGGCTAATCCTTCAAGCCAGTAGTGTCTCAATGTTTCCAAAATGAGAGCGAGAGAGCAAGGAAGGAAATGAAAGGAGAGTAAACAGGACAGAAGTAAAATAATAGAACCATAAAATAAACAAAGAAAAAAGAAGACAATGAAAATACATCAATTTGATAACCAAAAAGATGGATGGGTAGAGCAATAGAGAGGAATTGGATACTACCATCAATCCATCAGCCACCTCCAATGTGGAACTCCCCATTTCAATCTGTTTTATAAAATCAAACGGCCCTTCAAAGAGTGAATTAATTCCAGAATTTGCAAGTTTATAAAACTTTCGAGGAAGTCTCAGAAGTATATCGATACCCATATTGGATTGAAGATTAATCATTGGGTGAATTACTTAAGTTGCATATCCTTGCATTAGCCATCTGTTTAAACTTGGATGGGGTAGTGGGAGAAGCGTGTATTAAAATGATTTGATTTAAGGAACGATTTCTTTGCCCTTCTTGAGCAAACAGCTTTGGATATGAATCATTTATCTTCAAAAACATTTGCTCCAAGATTTGCTTATATTTCCAGCATTGTTTGCTTCCTGTTTTGTTGCTGAAAAATTCATGGGAGGCCGTATCGGCTCTAGGATTAGGCTGCATACTCTCAGAACTTGGCAAGATATTTTTCTAAATTTTAGAAACCCAAGATAACAACTTTGAAGTTGGATAAGACATAATCCTTGAATAAAATCAAAGTAAGTCTGAGGTTTAGGCCCAAATCATATACAATACATTTCCGCACAAAAATATACCGAAAGAGAAAGCCGGAATATACAAGTAATTCCAAATCTCTAGAGTTTGCAAACATCTGGATTATTTCAGTCAGGGATATTACAGCCTTTCAAAGTCTTTTTTTTCAATGTAAGTATATAAGTTGGAAACTCAAGGAATATCTCGGCTTTTGACATATGAGATATTTTCAGGGATAGCTGTTGGCACAAAATTCCATCTCAGAAGATAAAAGTAAATGTTCCCTCAACTAAAACTCAATTTCTTTGACTTTGCTTTTATTTAAGATAATTTGGGTTTCGAGCATTTGATTGTGTTAGACATTTGCTTCTCAGGCTTGTAGGCCACTTAAACCAACTCTAACAAGCATCTAATTCATGTATTAGTTTCTGAAACTAAAGAACATTTCTCATGGGAACTTTAACTTGCACGCTCCCATCTTGCTCCTATCTGAAAAAGAAATTGGTTTAAGAAATATTTAAGCTTTTAGCTTTGTCTTGCTAGTAGTCACCATAGCCTCTGATTGGTACCAATTGAAGGTGAACAATGGTGGAAGAGAGTCAGTGGGGAGTTTCCAACAGTGGTGAAATCCAATTTTTTTTTACTACTGGTTCTGTGGGCATGGCTTGGTGGGCATGGTGTGGCTTGGTAGGCGTGGCAGAGGAAGGATACTGCAAAATCTCCATTCCCTCCCCACTTCTGGGGGAAGGATATTGCAAAATCTCCATTCCCACCCCGCTCTGGGGTCAGCCACAGGTGGCATTTGCCAGTTCTCCGAACTATTCAAAATTTCCACTACCAGTTCTCCGAACTACTCAAAATTTCCGCCACCGGTTCTCCAGAACCTGTCAGAACCTGCTGGATTTCACCCCTAGTTTCCAATATTCTTACCACTGGTTCGCCCCACACGTGCACACTCGCTTCGCATGCCCAGTCTTCCGTGCATGCACTTTGCTCACTCGTGCGCCTTCCACGAATGCGCCCGGCCTCGAAAACATGCCTAAATAGGACGGCATAGAGCCAGACCCGCAATCTCCACTACTGGTTCGCCTGAACTGGCACGAACCGGCTGAATACCACCTCTGATTAGAGAGTCTCCTAAATGCACATACCCATGCCATGTTTAAGCAGTTCATTTTTCCCATTTTTCCAAATTCGGCACTTTTGAATGAGATGAGTAATTTCACAAGTTAAGCACCTACATATATATATATATAATTGTTATTAAACAATTTTTAAAAAACAAACAAACAAACAAAAATAGATATTTACATCTTCTCCTTTTCAACATCTTCGCATCAGTAATCCATATTTATACATTTTCTCTTTCTTATCTTAATATATCTTTTATACATATATTTCTAGTATATCATATATATACCGTTATTATATATTCTCTTAATCTAAATATTTTATTTACATTTAACATAAACAGGTACCTAATTTCCAATTTATATCTTCCCATTTGTTTCCATATTCCTCCGCCTAATTTAATCATTGTTTAGTTTTCTTTTGTCCCCCCCCTGTTTTCCCCCTTTCTCCTCCAACCATTTATACCATTTTTCCCAGACTAAGTAGTATTCTGTTTCATCTTTTTCTTGTATCTCCTTTGTCAGCTTATCCATTTCCGCACACTCTATAATTTTTTTAATCACCTTGTCTTCTGATGGTATGTCATTGTTTTCCCAGTTTTGGCGAAAACTATTCGGTTAAGCACGTACTTTTAAATAATTCAGAAAATGTGTCCAGAACTAAATACAGTCAAATATTGCAGGCAGCCATGATCCAATATATCGCTTCCTTTTTTTTCCTCCCGTGTTGTTCTGCCCATGAATACAAAGTGAACAGAGAATGCCTTTTTTTTTTCCTGAAAACACTTGTGAAAATAGAAGCTACATCTCCAATAACTTGTTTCTATCTGAACTGCCAGACCATTTAGCCCTGTGACCCGGAGAGCAATCACTGAACACAAATGCATCAGATGGGTCAATTTCTTTTCTGCTGTGGTTTACAGTACAGACATGTGTAGGCATATTTACTAGAACAAAAATAAGGAGAGGAACCGTGGATGGAGTGAAAGGGAAATAGTTGGCTGTAGAAATAAATGTTTTCTATTCAAGGGACAACTGCTTCACAGTGGACTCGATCGGGGAACATAAAAAATAGAAACTCAGTTGTGTCCTGATCTGCAGTCCAACTTGAATGTGGAAGTTTCACTTAAGGAAGTTTGGTAGAACTTCCAAAAATTTTGCTTTTATTTAAAAGTATAAACTAGAAAAAGTCCAGAGAAGAGCAACCAGGATGGCTAGGGGACTGGAGACTAAAACATATGAAGAACATATGAAGTTGCAGGAACTGGGCATGGCTAGTCTAGTGAAGAGAAGGACCAGGGGAGATATGATAACAGCGTTTCAATATTTGAGGGGCTGCCACAGAGAGGAGCGGGTCAAGCTATTCTCCAAAGCACACAGACAAGGGATAATGGATGGAAACTGAACAAGGAGAGATTCAATCTGGAAATGAGGAGAAATTTTTGCAGGCACTGATCTACTCGTGCATTTTTGCAGGCACCGGTCTACTCATTTGTTTTCTTTTAACACTGATCAGCTGTAGGGCAGCCCTTTGAAGCCCCACGGCAGGAGTTTAAACAGTTTTTTCCCCTCTAGCCATCAGCTGGGACTCAGGAGGCAGCAATAGATTGGGGGGTGGGGTCAAATAAAAGGTAAGAATAACGTGGGGGTGGGGGGTGGGGGGGGCAGGGGGGCAGAACCGGTTCGGTGACATCATATCGTCACTGCTACCGGCTCGGCGAACCGGGCCGAACCGGGAGGAACCCACCACTGAATCTAATCTAATCTAATCTAATCTAATCTAATCTAATCTAATCTAATCTAATCTAATCTAATCTAATCTAATCTAATCTAATCTAATCATCTAATCTAATAGCAAAGGTTATAGATACAGCATATGGGTATGCTATAGCTTGATGCAGTCCTTAGGGGGCAGCCTTCTTGCTATCGCTGACTCCTTGATGCCAACTCACTGCCACCATCATTTGCAGAACATCTCAATATTGTAAATTTGCTATGGGGACTATTTGCTGCAGGCACTGGATGGAGAGTTGGGTGCATGGGTACGTGGGCTGTCAGAGGAGGACAGTGATGGGCAGAGCTGCACCAGATGGGAAGTGAGTGGGATGAAGTATCAAAATGGTAAGCCCCTGCTCCCCCACAAATAAGGGTAGCTTTGGGAAGCATTGAGGTCAATAAGTGAGTGGGGTCGCTCCCATCCGGTGCAGCCCCACCCATCGTCACCCTTCTCTGGCAGCCCATTTGCCCATCCAGCTCTCCATCCAGTGCCTATAGCAAGTTGTCCCCATATTGAATTTATGGTGTTGAGATGTCCTGAAAATAGATGGCAGCAGTGAGTTGGCAGCAAGGAGTCAGCAAGAAGGCTGCCCTCTGCTGGCCACGTTGAGCTAATGACATGGAGTCCTCCCATTCCACCAGTATGTATTGTATCTTGTCAGAATATATTCATCAACTAGAATAGGACATGTAACAAGCCAATGTATAGTCATAGCAATTAAGTCAGCCAATGAGGGCTGTTTGGGAGCTGAGACAGGCTGAAGCCAGGGCATGTCTTAGTCTGCAGCTTCTGAGTCTGTGCAGAGAAACTGAAACTAGTCTGCTCTGCTGAAATGAAACTAACTGTTCTTTCCTGCCTTGTGTTTTCCTTGTAACTGTTACTACATTGAAGAAGAATCTATATCGTTATTTAAATTTACTTAATGTATTATTATATATATATAAATAAGTTAATGAATCCTGCTGCATCAGTCTGCCTGTATGTGCTTTCTGGATTTAATTTCTGCAACAAACTCTGACATATCTCATATGTGCAATGATGCAACTCATACAGATGATATTCCCATCCTTTGTCTAATGGCATCTGTGTTCTCATCATGGCTTCCTCCATGATATGACTGCATATTTTCTGATTTTTTTAAACAAAAATTCTAATGGACGGGGTGGAATTTAAAACATGCATAATTTCTTCAGCATATCATAACAAATAAATAGCTAGTGAAAACTGAAGCATGAGTTATGAGATTGCGACTGCTGTATTTACCGAAAACTGGTACCTACAGAGATAAAAAACTCAATTCAGTGTATTTATGAACTTTCTATTTTTCAATAAGTCAAAAATCAGAGGGGTTTCTATAAATAATAAAAATGCAACAATTGTTAATTATTTACCTCCAGAGAAGGGAGGAAAAAAAAATACTATCCTCCACCCTGGAAAACAGAACAAATTTATTTGGTCAGTCTTTGTATCAGTTTAATGGGTCATGCAATTTAATTATTTAAATTAGGGTTAGTCAATTGACAGCCTGGATGCTCTGTTGAGCCTTTTCTCTCAAGGAACTCGTTTGTCTCTTAGACAGTGTTTCGTTTTCTCTGATGAAAACTTCAGCCTAAACGGAAGGCTCTGACAAATTCCTTTGACAAGGAGTTGGCAGAAGTCTGCATCAACAGAAGTGATGCCATGTGCTTTATTTCTGAGCGTCCTCCTCAAAGATATGACTTCCATTGCAAGCCAGCATTGGAGCATTGCAAGCGCGAAAACAAAAACAGAAGCCACTCCACCAGATGCTCCACAAACTCAGGCAACCTGTTTCTCCCACACCTGTGCACTCACTAACTGAAGCGGAAACTCCAAGGTGTTTCTCTCAGGTTTGTTTCTTCATCGGAGAAACGGACGGATTGCTCCTTCTCTCCTCTACCAGATTGCATTTCATGCTTAGTGAGATGGTGATAGTCAGCGCCTGAAACAGTTGAGATTTGTGGTAAAGTGAGGCTGAAAGGAAGAACTGGGAACAGTTTGCCATCTGACTGGAATATGGCATGGGAAGACACTTAAGGCGCGTAGCATCTGCCTGTCTCTCTGTTTTAAATATTGATCAATTGATTGATAGATGGTAGATGATAGATAGAAGATAGAAGATCAATCGATTGATCGATCAATGATTCTATCTATCTATTATCAAGTTCTATATAACTATTATCAGTGCTCTATTATCTAACTATTATATCTATCTATCATCTATCTATCTATCTATCTATCTATCTATCTATCTCTATCTCTATCTCTCTATCTATCTATCTTCTATCTATTTATCTTCTATCTATCTATCTATCTATCTATCTATCTATCTATCTATCTAAATATTTATTATCAATGATCTATCTATCTATCTATCTATATATATATATATCTATCTATCTTTCTATCTATCTATCTATCTATCTATCTATCTATCTATCTATCTATCATCTATCTAAATATTTATTATCAATGATCTATTTATTTTATTTATTTTATCAAATTTATATGCTGCCCTTCTCCTGTAGGACTCGGGGTGGCTCACAGAATAGAAACAACATAACAATAAAATAGTGCTAAAACAAGCCAATTTAAAATCCCCAGACAATTAAAACCTCGTGGCAGATCAGGGAATTTGCTGAAAAAGCCATGTCTTCAGGTCGGCACGAAAAGTGCGGAGGTTGGGGGCCATCCGGAGCCCGGTGGGTAACCCATTCCAGAGGGTCAGTGCGACCACAGAGAACGCCCTCATCCTGGCGGACACCAGCCGACATTATCTGGCTGACGGCACCTGGAGGAGGGCAGTCCTATGTGAGTGCACTGGGCGGTGGGAGGCTGGTAGGAGGTGGTCTTGCAAGTACCCTGGGCCCATGCCATGAAGGGCTTTAGTACCAGCACCTTGAAGTGGATCCGAAGGGCCACCGGCAGCCAATGCAGCTCGCACAGGAGAGGTGTTACACAGGAGTAATGGGAAGCTCCCGTAACAACCTGCACGGCCGCATTCTGGACCAGCTGGAGCCTCTGGGTGCACCCCAAGGGCAGCCCCATGTAGAGGGCATTGCAGTAATCCAACCGAGAAATAATGAGAGCATGAGTGACTGTATGGAGGGCATCCCTGTCTAGGAAAGGGCGCAACTGGCGCACCAGGCGAACCTGTGCAAAAACTCCCCTTGTCATGACTGTCAGATGATCCACCAAGGACAGCCATGAATCAAGGAGGACGCCAAGATTATCTATCATCAATGTTCTATATAACTATTATCAATGCTCTAACTATTATCTAACTATTATATCTATCTATCTTCTATCTTTCTATGTATCTTCTATCTATCTATCTATCTATCTATCTATCTATCTATCTATCTATCTATCTATCTAAATATTTATTATCAATGATCTATCTATCTATCTAAATATTTATTATCAATGATCTATCTATCTATCTAAATATTTATTATCAATGATCTATCTATCTATATCTCTATTATCAATGCTCTATTATCTACTGTATCTATTATATCTATCTATCTATCTATCTATCTATCTATCTATCTATCTATCTATCTATCTATCTAAATATTTATTATCAATGATCTATCTATCTATCTATCTATCTATCTATCTCTCTATTATCAATGCTCTATTATCTATCTATTATATCTATCTATCTTCTATCTATCTATCTAAATATTTATTATCAATGATCTATCTATCTATCTATCTATCTATCTATCTATCTATCTATCTATATCTCTATTATCAATGCTCTATTATCTATCTATTATATCTATCTATCTTCTATCTATCTATCTAAATATTTATTATCAATGATCTATCTATCTAAATATTTATTATCAATGATCTATCTATCTATCTAAATATTTATTATCAATGATCTATCTATCTATCTAAATATTTATTATCAATGATCTATCTATCTATATCTCTATTATCAATGCTCAATTATCTACTGTATCTATTATATCTATCTATCTTCTATCTATCTATCTATCTATCTATCTATCTATCTATCTAAATATTTATTATCAATGATCTATCTATCTATCTATCTATCTATCTATCTATATCTCTATTATCAATGCTCTATTATCTATCTATTATATCTATCTATCTTCTATCTATCTATCTAAATATTTATTATCAATGATCTATCTATCTAGCATCTGTCTGTCTATTACCAATGCTCTATTATCTACTGTATCTATCTATCTATCTATCTGTCTATCTATCTATCTATCTATCTATCTATCTATCTATCTATCTATCTATCATCTATCATCTATCATCTATCATTTTCTATCTTACCTTTGAATTAGTGAATAACATTTTTTGGGAACAGAATAAGAGCACCACAGATGCCTCACCTAAGATATAAATCTCTCCATAAATCTCACCAGAGGCTTTCCATTTCTCTTGTAATCTCAGTATAATCCCTCGACATTTAACAGAAACATTTGTTATACCTTTCTGATGTAGGAGTGGTAGCATCAGCAGCCTCATGTTGTTGACATGCAAGAGGATCGTTTTGTGAGAACAAAAGTTGTGTAATTAAATCAGGTATAACAGTTTTCACCATCTGGGCCTCAGAGGAAGGTTTGAGGGGGGGAAAATCCTCTTCAAATCTCACCCCCCTCCTCCAAAATAATTAAGCAGGTTTGCAGAAAAGCAGCATATCTGAGAGAATGAAGTGTAGGCTATATAATTTCGTAGTTTAGCATTAAATCCTTATTTACAGAAGGCTAAAAAGAGTATGTAGTCAGCTTGTTTTCAGTGATAAGGTGAAATCTAAACTGATTATTGAGGCCCCAGTCGAACAATAAATAAAATTCATGTTGTGTTATATTACTTATTGGTTTTTTTCCCCGATATTACAAGAGGTGTGTATGTGCGTGCAGGGTGATAAATACATTCCCTTGATGAAGTGGTCCATTTCTACTCTAGATTAAACTGTATTGAAACTTCTCTACCTACAATATGCTGCCTGTTACTTTCTGAATACATTTTAATTTTCCTCCAGTTAGGTGCAAATATGAGAAGGTAGTCAAGGGGGAGGAAAATGACACCAAGATCTTGCCTAGCATAGACCTGGATATGACTCTTCATGGGCTAGTCATGCTCAACTTAAAGAAAACGGACTAAGGATTGTTGTACATCTTAAATTTAAATTCAGACTAGAGAAGGCCTCGAAGTATTTTGCGCGTCTATTAAAATCTTCCAGCTAACCAACTCAGTTCCCGAATTGTCAAAACTTTATTTATTATTATTTATTTATTTATTTATTTATTTATTTATTTATTTATTTATTTATTTGTTCGATTTATATGCCACCCTTTCTCCGGAGACTCAGGGCAGCTTACAATGCTTTTAAGCAATAGCCTTCATTCTTTTGTATATACCTGCTTAGTAGGGCTTTCGCCCGCTGCCCCCCAAGTGGTGTTCTTTTTTTATATATATACAAAGTCAGTTTATTGCCCCCACAATCCAGGTCCTCATTTTACCTACCTCGGAAGGATGGAAGGCTGAGTCAACCTTGAGCCTGGTGAGATTTGAACTTGCAGTAATTGCAGGCAGCTGGTGCTATTTAACAGCACTTTAGTCTGCTGCGCCACCAAGGCTCTTTCTTGTTGTTGTGTAAACCACTTGGGGCAAGAAGGAGAGTGGAAGGGCAGCTGCCAGATGAAGGAAGGAGAAAAACTCTTAATTTTTTTTTAAAGAATTCTTGTGTAGAAAGTCAGCCCCCACCCCCCAGAAGAATGAAATATTTGGGGAAATATTAAAAAGGCAGAATATTATATTTCCTTAAAGGAGAAATGGAGAAACATGCTCTTGGAGACAGAAATTCTTTATTAAGCCTTTCTTAATAGCCCCCAGCAGATATTTTGTGCCCATTAAGAATGGTTGGGCCAGCCTATTCAGAAACCAAACTGAGGAGGCCACCTCAAGATCCAAACCAGGACAAAGCCATTAAGCCACAATAGGAATTGCCCAGCACCCTTTCAGAATACAAGCCCCTTCATCGCATCATCTCAGAGCAGTCCGATCTTCAACCAAACGTAGCTCAGACAAACACCTAGGATTTGCATTTCCTCTTTTGCCTATAGAGCCAGCTATAGCAATAAACTGCTTTATTGAGTACATCATTTCAGCACAGTTGAAATACAAAACCAGCTCTGGCTATTTCCCGTGCTTTCCGTATAATTAAAGATTAGACAGCTCCCTCCCTCCTGGTCACAGGGTCATATTGTCCAATTAGATATTTTGGTGTTTCCTTGGTAACCTCTTCCAGTGTCCGGCCAGGTTGGGATGACCTTGGTTCCCATGAGGTAGTTGTCGATGTCTGGTATGACATTCCAAGCTCCCCTCCCTTCCCCCCTAATGGTGTGGCAAGCTGAGAAATGGAGAAAATGGCCGTGACAGGCTTGATCTGTTTCCAAGTTGATGGACAAGTCCCTGTAGTTTTCTTTTATATACATATATATAATTTTATTTACAATTTTTTCTTTAACATCCAAAAGAGCTTGATGAACAGTATATTGTCTGGGTTAATATACTTTACACACAATTCTAATAAAGAATAGTACCATTTAAAAGTATGTAATCATAATCTTTCAACTTCTAACATTTGTGTAAACATAGAAATTATATGTTCTACTATATTTCAGTATACATAATACTATACTGCTCAAAAAAATAAAGGGAACACAAGCAGAAGACATCCGAGATCTGAATGAATGAAATAGCCTTATTAAATACTTTGTTCTTTACATACAGTAGTTTATACACTGCTCAAACAACTAAAGGGAACACAAAACTATTGTATGTAACGAACAAAGTATTTAATAAAGCTATTTCATTCATTCAGATCTCGGATGTCTTCTGCTTGTGTTCCCTTTATTTTTTTGAGCAGTGTATTTTCCCAATTTCTACTTTCTACTTCTTTTTTCTAACACTTAATAAGATAACCACCATATTTTTTTAAAAAAAATATTCTATATCTATCCATCATCTCTTGCCCTTTTTAAAATTTCAACTCTTATTAACTTCTTGGTGAGTCTTTCATGCTTCTCCCCTGGTATCTTGTAACACCTTTCATCATGTTTATTTAATCTAAACATTTCATCTGCCACAACATCTATCTCTTGCTGTTGGATCTCTAGAGCATTCATCCACAATTCCCAAATCATTTTTAGGAGAAAACTGGGGTGGGGGTGGGGGGTAGAAGTCCCAGTAGTTTT
This sequence comes from Pituophis catenifer annectens, assembly GCF_029215685.1. Classification (NCBI taxonomy): domain Eukaryota; kingdom Metazoa; phylum Chordata; class Lepidosauria; order Squamata; family Colubridae; genus Pituophis; species Pituophis catenifer. The sequence continues at coordinate 4,833,300 of NW_027256884.1, forward strand.
TTTGGTAAGGATTTTCAGAATTGGTTTTCCATTGTCTCATTCTTAGAGCTGAAAGAGAGTGACTAGCCCAAGGTCTCCCAGTTGGCTTTGTCCCTAAGGCAAAACTAGAACTCACAATCCCCTGATTTCTAGTCTGGTGCCTTAACCACCATACCAAACTATGTCTTCCATCACAGTTGCATGATCTCAATTGTGTCTGTTGACTGAATTCTGCGGGGAATTTTTTGCACTCGACTGTCTCAATGGCATTGTTCGTCTTTGCTTTCATCTTTTAACTTTAAGAAACCTGTTTATCATTATTTGATCCCTGTGCTTTATCATGCAATGATTCATAGTAAATTCATAATTTATTATGCAATTATTCCTATTCATTGCACTTCCCTTGTATCTTTTCCGAGCTAATCAGCAGGTGTACATCCTGAGGATCCCTTTATACAACATCATCGTATTGTATAGTTTTCATCCCATAGGAATGATAAATAAGCTTTACAACATCTGCAGTGAAGTGGTAACAGGGTGCTTAAAGCAGCATTGCACAATGTTGTTTTGTGAATTTACACAGAATGTGCTCACTTAGAACAAATGCAACATATTGACTACATGCTATATTAAACATATTCAACTCTTTAGATGGTTCAGTTCACTGCAGAGACATGCCAAGAATTTAAATGCACCTTAATAAAAATGGAACACATTTGAAAGTCTTTTATTTTTTTCTTGTAGAAGCATAATTTTTTTTTTACAGTTATGTATACTTAAACTTATCCCTTGATTATTTGTTACTCAACAATTGTTTTCTTCTAAAATCTCTATGTTTTCGACTTATAACTTTTATTAGGCTTAATAGAAAAGCAAATAAAATTGTTTTCTTTTAATCGGAACAACCAGGATCTAAAATATTTCAAATACAATATCTAATTACAAACTCCTTTTTTTTAAAAAAAAATAATAATAATAATCTTCCTAAAGAATGACTAGAATAACGTCACTGGACTGCCACTTATTTTCCAATTATTAGCTTGTCAACACTTTCAAAACCACCCAAGGCAAATTACGCAGCGTGAACTTTTCCTGACCATGATTTCTAGGGCCGATGAGGGCTCATCAAATAAATTACGGTAGTAACATCATCTCTGTTTAAGCCTTGTTCAGAGTTTGTCCTTTCTTTAAAACGAGAGGAAAGGAAGTGGGAACTGAATCTTATTTATCAGCGGGGAACAAAAAAGACATTAACACAGCAAAGTACATTATGTACAAATATTTTCAGAGAGGAGCAAGCTAGTCTATCAATTTGTTCCAGGCTATCAAAATGTAAAATCCAAGATCAATTTATTCACTTAACTAAGTTTATATGCTGATCCAATCATGCCTGACTACGAGTGGCTTACAGACCTTCAGAAGAGTAATACAATTAAAAACCAAAACACAACAATTTAACAGGATAACTTTCTCGTTGCTGAGGAACAATTGCAGCCTATTCTATCCCAGTCATCCCTGGGAGACATAAAGTGGTGGGATTCAGCCAGTTCGGGCGAACTGCTAGTTAAATTGCTGGCTGGCCCTGGCCCTCCAAAGAACACAAACTGTTCTTGTGTCTAGTTGTCTTGGTGTACAGTGCCCTATAGCATCGTTTTGAGGGTAGAAGTTGAAACAATTTATGTCCAGGATGTGAAGGGTCTGTAGATATTTTCACAGCCCTTACTTTACTTTAGAAGAAAGTAATTCTGCAGATTTTCCAGTCCTGAATTATAAAGGTAAATTGCTTGTCACACCTGATTTTTAATTTTTAATCGGGTGTCACACCTGATGCATTCTGGATCAACTGCAATTTCTGGATAGTCTTCAAGGTCAGTCCAATCTAAAGAACATCGCAGTAGTCCAAACAGGAGGTTACACAAGGCATGAATGACTGCATGCAAAGTTTCCCAGTCTTGGAAAGGCGAAACATTTACCTGTAGGATGAATCTGTGCAAAGCAAACTTTGATGGATAGAAATTTGTGTCATAAAGCAAGGAACAAGTTCTGAGGCTGAATCCCTCTCGTCTTTTGAGCTGATTTTTCATCCTAAAATCTCATCAATGCTTCATTGACGCCAGTCATGAAAATTTATTGTTTTTGTCACTAGTTTGAAAGAAAACAATGTAGATATTTGGGATAAGAGAAAAAAAAACCTTCAGAAGTCCGTTAAAGGAAGAAACAGAGAACTTTAGGCTGGCAAAGAAAGGGAAACTTACTGCAAATACCATGCAGCAATTTAATTTTATTAACTACCCTGGTCATTCTGATTTGTTTGATCTTAAAATGCTATTATTATCCAGATCAACCTGACTCTATCTCTATTGCTCAGTAATCTGATTTTTTTTTCCTGTAGAATTGATTCTAATCCCTCTTAGATATTTTGGAATACACACACATATACATTTTCTCATATTATTTTTTTAAAAAAGAGTATTCCTTCCTGCATTCTTTTATGAATTTGACCTCCCCATCCAACAAAAAGTACTCTGAAATGGCTCTATACTTAACATATACTTTACACATATAGAAACAACTTTCTTAATTTTAGTTTGATACATTTTTACACACACACACTTGAAAAAAAATGTGCCGGTCATTGACCAAAGTTTGCTTGATTTGGCATGCATATATGTGAATTGTAACCATGATGCAGAATTTGGAAAAGTGTGGGTAGTGAGATATATTTGCAAGTTAATTTACCAGCTGTTTCAAGATATGCGGCTTGAATTAATTAATTAATTAATTAATTATATATATATATACTACTCTATTGCAGAAGTCATATTTCCTACAATCAAGATTAGAGTGAATTAGATTGAGTTTGAATCTCTTGACAGCCCTTGTGTTATTGCAGTTGAAATTAAAGTACCCATTTACAGGTAGGACGTTTTGGTAAATAATCTTATGAACTAAGCTTAGGTCGGAACATAGACGGCGTAGTTCAACTGTCTTCAGCAAGTTGCAGCGTTTCGAATGCAAAATAATTCTGCCTTTAAGGCCCTCTGGAATGTCATCCGGGCGGGAGCCACCCACACTTCAGGAGAAACTATCTTCATATCTGAGAGTTTGAAATGTCATACAAATCTAGCAACATCATTATCCTGTTGCACCTGAAGCTTAGAGCATTGCATCATTGATGAGGTCCCCTAGAAATTCTCATTTGGGACAAGAACACCTATAGTCCGGCTATGAATAGAATGGAATGGAATGGAATAGAATAGAATAGAATAGAATAGAATAGAATAGAATAGAATAGAATAGAATAGAGTAGAATAGAACAGAACAGAAGTACAATACAATACAATACAATACAATACAATACAATACAATACAATACAATACATACCAGAATAGCATAGCATAGCATAGCATAGCATAGCATAGCATAGCATAGCATAGCATAGCATAGCATAGCATAGCATAGCATAGCATAGCAAAACAAAACAAAACAAAACAAAACAAAACAAAACAAAACAAAACAAAACAATATATACCAGAATAAGAAAGGAAAGGAAAGGAAAGGAAAGGAAAGGAAAGGAAAGGAAAGGAAAGGACACGACACGACACGACACAACACAACACAACACAACACAACACAATATATTCCAGAATAGAAAAGAATGGAATGGAATGGGACGGGACGGGACGGGACGGGACGGGACAGGACAGGACAGGACAGGACAGGACAGAACAGAACAGAACAGAACAGAACAGAACAGAACAGAACAGAACAGAATAGAATAGAATAGAATAACTTTATTGTCACTTAGAATGTACACTAATTGGCATACATTAAAATGAAATTTCATTGTAAACAGCTCTCAAAAGGTCACCACCTCCAATATACATTACATAAACATGAATAAATAAATAAATAAATAAATAAATAAATAAATAAATAAATACATACATACATACATACATACATACATACATACATACATACTTATCCCACATATATTAAGGGACACAGAGAAACAACACAATCTAGTCCAGATGTATACATGTACATGGCGAGAAAAATGAATGTTGTAAGTTTACCAGATGGATGGCCTAGGGAACAAAGCTGTTACAGAATCTCGTAGTCCTGCTAGAAATACTTGGAAACCTCCTCCCAGAGGGGAGCAACAGAAACGGACCGTAAAGTGGGTATGGGGGTCTCTAACAATGCTTTGAGGTCTAATCACATAGCGCTTATCATGTAGAATGAGATGGCTAAAGGTCTGGAATCCTTTGACGTGATGGTTGGTAAAGGAGAAATTTGAGAATGTAAACTAGTAATCGACATTAACAACCAAATTAAGAGAAACATTGTCACATAAAATGTCTAACTTACATATGCCCCCATTGCTCCATGGTCCATCAAGGGTTAACACTACTACACAACCCATCACTCCCACAATCACACCTTACCTTGGCTCCTCCCCCTGGGTACAAAAGGACCGTCCACATGTGTACCAAGCAGTTCCAGCCATATACCCAAGAGGAAAGGACATATAGTAGGTCAGTTACTAATATATACTTAGGCCTGTGATATATTTATGACTGCAAATAAATAAACTGCAACAATTACTATTTTTGTATTGAGAGTTATTGGGCTAGATCCTCCCAATTAACAAACATAAAACATGAAGATTGCTGTTCGATTTTGAGTTAAGAAGAATTAAAAGTCTTATTTGACTGTCTTTGCATTCTGGTGACAATTTAGTTCATAGGAATGCATGGTTGTACAGAATGTAAATTCTAGAAGCTTGATTGAAAACTTGTTTAGGCATTAGGTAATTCACTGTGCTTCATATATGGGTTTGCACCCTCTACCAACACTCCTAAAATTATCTTGCTTGAATGGGGGCTGGACTAGAAGACCTCCAAGGTCCCTTCCAGCTCTATTTAGAATAGGCTGGTCTTCTACTCCAGCCCCTCATTCAAGCGCCTTGGTAGTACAGTGGTCTAAAGCACCCTGTTATTAAGACCAGCTGCCTGCAATTACTGCAGGTTCGAATCTCGACAGGCTCAAGGTTGACTCAGCCTTCCATCTTTTTTAAGGTAGGTAAATTGAGGACCCAGTTGTGGGGGCAATAAGCTGACTTTGTATAAATATACAAAAGGATGAAGGCTATTGCTTAGCGCATTGTAAGCCGCCCTGAGTCTCCGGAGAAGGGCGGCATATAAATAAATAAATAAAAAAAAAAAGCAAGATAATTCTAAAATAAAGTTGAGGAAGGCAGAAGCTATCAGTAAGGCTCATGTGTTTAATGTTCCGTATTTGATCATATCTAGACAGAGGAAGAGGTAAGTACTGATTTTGCCAGATTATTTTAACATGAAGAATCGTGTTTATATTTATGCTTAGGTAATCTGTATAAAAAGGCTAATATTTACCTTATCAAACATTTGCTGCACAGTGATGCATAAACAGAATACGATCCAGCTCAGCGGGTGGGTTTGTGAGAGAAACAATGAGTTGGCTTGCACTGATTTTTTTTAAAAAAATCTATTCCTTTAGAAAGGAAACTAGTGCAATACACAATGAATCCTTTTCTTCTTCATTGTTAAGTTGCTCTGTTTCTAAATGTTGTTATTATCTCAAGTCTGTTGATCGCAGCTTTGTATTAAGCGGTAATAAAAATGGATTTAATGACATTAAGATTTATCGTCAGCACTAAAGCAATTAAAATAAAATATCTTAAAGGTAACGATAAATTAAATTTAATCCATTCGAAACAATTACACCTTGCCTTTTCATCAGTGGAGATCTCAGTGGAGGCTCGCAACTGATTTAGCACAAGAGAACAATCTGTGTAATCAGATGAACTTCATTAGTAAAACGGATTGTGATGTTATCTGCTAAAAGAAAAGATGATTGTTCCTTAAAATTGCGGTATGTGATTCCAAAGTCAGAGAGAAACATCACTGATACTTTAAGGATGCAGGCAGTGGATAAACCTGATTGCCAAGTGGTACCTTGATAAAGGTACTGGAACAAGGAACTGAAAGAAAATGAGCATAAGAGGATCAAGAGGACCCAGTGGTGAAATCCATTTTTTTTTTACTACCAGTTTTGTGGGCATGGCTTGGTGGGCGTGGTATGGCTTGGTGGGCATGGCAGGGGAAGGATACTGCAAAATCTCCATTCCCTCCCCACTCCTGGGGGAAGGATATTGCAAAATCCCCATTCCCTCCCCACTCCTGGGGGAAGGATACTGCAAAATCTCCATTCCCTCCCCACTCCTGGGGGAAGGATATTGCAAAATCTCAATTCCCTCCCCACTCCTGGGGGAAGGATACTGCAAAATCTCCATTCCCTCCCCACTCCTGGGGGAAGGATACTGCAAAATCCCCATTCCCTCCCCACTCCTGGGGGAAGGATACTGCAAAATCCCCATTCCCTCCCCACTCCTGGGAGAAGGATATTGCAAAATCTCAATTCCCTCCCCACTCTTGGGGGAAGGATACTGCAAAATCCCCATTCCCTCCCCACTCCTGTGGGAAGGATACTGCAAAATCCCCATTCCCTCCCCACTCCAGGGGAAGGATACTGCAAAATCTCCATTCCCTCCCCACTCCAAGGGAAGGATACTGCAAAATCTCTGTTCCCACCCCACTCTGGGGCCAGCCAGAGGTGGTATTTCCGCTACCAGTTCTCTGAACTGCTCAAAATTTCCGCTACCAGTTCTTCAGAACCTGTCAGAACCTGCTGAATTTTACTCCTAGGTTGCAGGACGTTGTTGCAGCCAAAAATGGAGCTCAGGAGCCCCAGGCACCCCCGACACAAGTGATGTCAAGCTGGCCATGCCCATCCTGGCCCTCCGAGGACAAACACAACCCTGACGTGGGCCTCAATGAAATCGAGTTTGACACCCCTGCCAAACACTAAATAAATAAAACTAAATAAACCTAATAATGTGATCCCAACACATTTCTTATCCGTCCTAAGCAATGGGCACATGACAAATTCTCCAACTTGGTAAGAGCGTGGATGCATAAAATGTAAATATATTATCAGAATTTTGGATTTTGTGGTAACTAAAGGAACGAGGCTGTCTTTGTATGCACAGAGCTTCCATTTGCCTTAAGTTCAAGATCCGTGCATCTAAATCTGTCATTCAGTGATAAAGTATGTGCAGTGAAAGCATTATATTCCATTGCTGTTGTCTGGCACCTTTCGTTGAAAGATTACAGCTAAAAAAAGATGAATCCAAGAACAAATTGAACCAATGGCCCAACTTAATATGAGAACCTTTTATAAATCGAGCTACGGAATACAACTTGAAGCTGCTATTTATTTCTTTACTGTTCACCTTCCCCAAAACTATTTTCCTCTCTCAAAATCTTGCTCATTTTAATGAGATGACTTTCCCCCCAAAAAACAAAAAAAAAAAGAATCATTAAAACATTGGGTTCTATTCGCTTGATGCAATTGGTTATTTTTTTTTTAAGTCAGTGCTTCGTGGTTTGCTGCACAGTGCAGAAGTCTCTAGAGTAATTGAAAATACTAATTAAAACTTACATGATTTTAGCCTTTTCTTTAAAAAAAAAAAAAAAAAGGTAGGTTTTAAATTTTTGAACCAGTCCCTGTAAACCCTTAACTCTCAACTATCCTTTATCACAGTGGTGGGTTTCAAAATTTTTTACTACCGGTTCTGTGGGTGTGGCTTGGTGGGCGTGGCTTGGTGGGTGTGGCAGGGAAAGGATACTGTAAAATCTCCATTTCCTCCCGATCATCTGGGACTCAGGAGGCAGAGAATAGATGGGGGTGGGGCCAGTCAGAGGTGGTATTTACCGGTTCTCCGAACTACTCAAAATTTCTGCTACCAGTTCTCCAGAACTGGTTAGAACCTGCTGAAATCCACCTCTGTTTTATCATCAAGAACGTAAAAGAGAAAACAAAATGCTAAATACACATTGGGAAATTGTGTAAGAAAATCCGTGTAGTTTAGAGTTGGCATCCTATGCTAACAGCATCCTCAGAAATGGATGTTTTTACATTATAAACCCTGCTCATTCCCTTCCTAAACAACATCTATTGTGAAGTTCTATTCCTTGTTTATTATGGCTTGCATATATCTTGGTATTATGTATTATGTCGTATTTCTTTCCTTCTTTTCATTTATTATTAGATTTACGGCCTGCCTTTCTCTTGTTCAAGGCAAAGTCTACTGTATATAGATATAGACCCCATCTATGGACCTATACAAATATGTATGCAAATATTTCATTTGCATATAAATTGCCAATCAGACGGAGACTTACCTAAACCCCCTGAATTATTCTCATACAGTAGCCTCTCATCCAAGGAGTCTCACTTCCTCACATCTCCTCCATTAAGTACAGTGCCTGCAGAGTAGTAAGATAATGTAGGAATAGAGCTGTGTTAGTCTATAGTTGCAAAACCTCAGGAGATGGCTGAATAAATGCATTTGTGTTTTGTTTTGTTTTTAATAGCATCTGTAAAAAAATGTGCTACCAGAATTCTTGTGACTTTTTCTGAGTAGGATAATGGAATGTTTTTAAGCCTAAAACCCATGTCAGATAACAATAAAAAGATAGATGGTTAATAGGATGGATGGATGGATGGATAGCAATAGCACTTAGAGGAATGGCGGGAGGAAAGAAAGGAAAAAGGAAGAGTAATAGCAATAGCTCTTAGATTTATATACCACTTCACAGTGCTTTACAGCCCTCTCTAAGTGGTTTACAGAGTCAGCCTCTCGCCCCCAACAATCTGGCTCCTCATTTTACCGACCTCAGAAGGATGAAAAGCTGAGTCAAGCTTGAACCTGGTGAGATTCAAACTGCCAAATTGCAGGCAGCCGGCAGGCAGCAGAAGTAGCCTGCAGTACTGCACTCTAACCACTGTGCAAACGTGGCTCATGGAAAAATGGATGGATGGATGGATGGATGGATGGATGGATGGATGGATGGATAAATCAATGGGTAGACAGACAGACTGTAAGGTAACTTAAGGGGAAAAAATCTTTCCAATGCTTTGCACAATCCTAATGTCATCTAAGCAACCAAGATTCAAGATATTTGATTTTTTTAAAAAAAAAGTTGAAGGAGATGTGACATGTTCTCCATTCCCAGCAGTGTCCATGTTCCTAACCAAGGGTAGATGATCAATCAAGTCAAAACATGAATGTTTTCCTGATATCTGAATAGCAGGAGTATATGAATATGGATCAGGTTTATATTGTGATGAAAAATGGATTTTTCCATTTTTCCATACCTATTTCTGTTTCAATAAGTGCCTTTCAGCACTAATAATTGAACTTATTGAATGACTGGGATTCTCTGGTGCCTTCTACTGGTCATCAGGAAATTTGCAGCCCATCCTCTCGCAAGTAATGATTTATAACTAGACTTCTACAGCCAAGGGTCGTTCTACATATAGGATCTCCTTCCTTATTTGCAGCAGTCTTGCTTCTTAAGTAAATACTGTTTCCCTTACTTGTTTCTTGACTAAATACTGCTTTCCTTACAGCTACGTAGTCTTTGCAAAGAATTATATCTACTCAAAGTTAGGTGTGAGATTTCTATAGCTCAGGGAAGGAAGGGATAGAAAATAATGCAATGGGAGGAGAAGCTGTGATGCTTGAAAAGCCAGACAAATCCCCTCCATTTTTTTGTGTTTCATGTAGATGCTTGTAATCACCTCCAGAAAAATTTACACCTGGACACTGCTTAATCTGTTTTATGCTGCACTTTGGTCTGGACTCCTTTTTAAAATAGCTATTTAGAAATCCCAGTGTTCAAAATCTTGCCTTTTTCTGACTTTGGTCTGTGTGCATTACCTAACAGCGTGCTACAGCATGGAAATTAATGGGATTAGGTACTTTTCCTTGCTTTTGAATTCTGTGCCCCCTGTGGAAGCCCTTGTCATCTTTTGTTGGCTGGACCATTAGAGGCCCACCCCGTGGTTCAAAACCTTATTGTCTGGATTGTATTGTATTTTATTTTTTTTTTGCTTTACCTGAACTAAAGAAACATTGAGATCAGCAGTAGGCGAACGGGGGTACTTTGAAAACAGCTTGTTAAAGAGCCAATTTGCCATGGGAGATTTTAGACAATATGCTCTATAATTCAATTCGGCTTTTTCCGTCAGTCCTTCTCATGAGCGATCTGTTGCAAAATCCATTGTGTAAATGGTGCGTGCTTCTTGATGTCAGCGGTCAATATCGACCCATGTTCTTTCTGATGATGACGTTGAGACTCTAGAATGCTGATGTTGAGACTCTAGAACAGAGGTCTTCAAACTTGGCAGCTTTAAGACTTGTGGACTAACTCTTAAAGCTGCCAAGTTTGAAGACCTCTGCTCTAGAAAGAGCGCAGAGAAGAGCAACCAAGATGATGAGGGGACTGGAGGCTAAAACATGCGATGAACGGTTGCAGGAACTTGCTATGTATAGTCTAAGTGAAAAGAAGGACCAGGGGAAACATGATAGCAGTCTTCCAGTATTTGGGGGGGCTGCCACAGAGAGGAAGGGGTCAAGCTATTTTCCAAAGCACCTAAAGGCCAGACAAGGAATAATGGATGGAAACTGATCAAAGAGAGATTCAACCTGGAAATAAGGAGAATTTTTTATGACAGTAAGAACAGTCAACCCATGGAACAGGAGTTGCCCTTCAGAAGTTGTGGGAGCTTCATCTCTGGAGGCTTTCAAGAAGAGACTGGACTGCCATTTGTCAGAAATGGTGTGGCGGGGTGTCCTCCTTGGGTGGGGGGTTGGACTAGATGACATACAAGGTCCCTTTCAACCAGCGGTGGGTTTTAGATATTGTTACTACTGGTTTGCCCCGCATGCACATGCTCACTTCGCACATGTGCACACCTTCTGTGCATGCGCCCATCCTTCTGCGCATGCACTTTGCTCATGCATGCACCTTCCATGCATGTGCCCAGCCTCAAAAACATGACTAAATAGGATGGCATAATGCTGGAGTGGTGGGGGCAGGGCCACGCATCATCTCCGCTACCAGTTCTGTTGAACCAGTCTGAACCGGCTGAATACCACCTCTGCTTCCAAATCTGTTAATTTGTAAACCTCTAGGATTCTTTGGAACCTATTTATTATTATTTTTTAATTTATACAGCCACTCCAAGGTGGCTCAAGGCAGCTGACAACATTTTAAACAAATATTCAAATGTGATTCCCACGATGGATGAACGGTTGCGAAGGTTGATGGAGAGATGGCAAAATTGACTGCTTTGGTTAAAGAAGGAAACTTTTGTTTCTACTCGGAAACTGTTTCTGGACTTTGTGCTTTAGGTGTGGGGTGGGGGGAATGAAACTTTGATTTTGGGTTTTACCAATTAGATAGTTGTAGAATAGATTATATTATTATGTAAAAGTAAAAAAAAAAGAGGTTTGATGCTATTATTTTATTCTACTGCACTAAAGGGTGTCGGAAGTCAATGCCTTTTCTTTCTTTTTATCCCTTTACCCTACACCTTTCTTCCTCCCTGATTTTCCCACTATTTTCTTTCATAATTTTCACTGATTAATTGTTCTAACTGTCAGGAAATTTCTTAGTTCTAGGTTGCTTCTCTCCTTGATTAGTTTCCACCCATTGCTTCTTAAATAAATAAATAAATTTATTTCTATGCCACCCTTCTCCCGAAGGACTCAGGGCGGTGTACAGCCCATTAAAAGCACAAAGACAGACATCAGTTAAAAATAATTCTTGTCCTGCCCTCAGGTGCTTTGGAGAATAGCTTGACTCCCTCTTCTTTGTGGCAGCCCCTGAGATATTGGAACACTGCTCTCATGTCACACTTAGTCCTTCTTTTCATCAGACTAGACATACCCAGTTCCTGCAAGCATTCTTCATGTTTTAGCCTCCAATCCCCTAATCATCTTTATTGCTCTTCTCTGCACTCTTTCTGGAGTCTCAACATCGTTTTTACATCATGGCAACCAAAATTTAATGCAATTGTTCCAGGTGTGGCCTTACCAAGGCATTTTAAAGTGGTATTAACACTTCGCCTGATTTTGATTCTATCCCTCTGTTTATGCAGTCCAGAACTGTGTTGGCTTTTGTGGCAGCTGCTGCACACGGCTGGCTCATATCTAAATGGTTGTCCACTAGGACTCCAAGATCCCTTTCACAGTTACTACTATTGAGAGAGGTACCACCTATACTGTACCTGTGCATTTTGTTTTTCTTGCCTAAATGTAGAGCCTTACTTTTTGGATTTCATTTTGTTAGATAGTGCCCAATGTTCAAGTCTGTCAAGATCCTTCTGTATCTTAAGCCTACGTATTGTCAGCATTCTGGAAAACTCCCAACTCCAAGTAAAGACGTGGAAGCAAACATTTTCCAAAGTTCTCTTTACTAAAATAGGAAAACTGGCACATCTGGGAAAACCTGAATCTGAGAAGCCCGGGTTTTCCTTCAGTAAGTCAAAGCTCCCAAAACATCCTCCTTTCTCCCCCAGTCAGTCACATGCTCCAATCAACGTCCGTTCCATCTCGACCCAGCCCCCTGACCACTCCTTCTCCAGATGCTGGATCACCCTGACCTTGACTGACAGGAAGAATGCTATTATGTCTACTAACAACCCTTCTCCTTAATCCCCCCCTCCTACTTTCCCACACATGAGAAGGTGGCAGCATTGGAGCTTCCGGCCTAATATGGCTTCCAAGGCTGACGCCTATCTTCTGGAGTGTTGGCTACAGAAGTTGGGGTGCTTCATCCAAGAAGAGACTGGACAGCCACTTGTCAGAAATGGTTTAGAATCTCCTGCTTGAGCAGGAGGTTGGACTAAATGACCTACAAGGTCACTTCCAACCCTGTCATTCTGTATTCTGTCAATGTTTGTGTTCGTTGTCAGAATGAGTGGTCACTCTGTTCCTCTTAGGTTCCAAGAAATGCACAAAAGCTTTTTTTTAAATAAAAAAGATGGCTTGTTCAATTGCTAATTTTCTATTGTTCCCTTGGACTCGCTCCATCTTGAAGTTCACTTATTGGAAGACGTGCTAAAATGAACTGATCGCTCCCGTTCACTGCAAAGGGATCTTCTAGAATCAGTTCCTGATGAATTGTGTCCTTGCGTTGTTGTTGTTGTTGTTGTTGTTGTTGTTGTTGTTGTTGTTGTTTGTCTTGCTTCTAAAAATAAGAATCATTTTGTCTCCTTGTGTGCACAGATGCAATGGCTGGAGGTTTTCATTTTTTTCCTCCTGCTGTCTCTGCTAAATTCGTAGCTCTCAGCATAAGCCGGGCCTTCTCTGATACTAAAATTATACCCTAAGCCAGAGGTGGTGTTTTCAAGAGATTTCAAGGGACACAGTGGCTCAGTGGCTCAGTGGCTAAGACACTGAGCTTGTCGATCAAAAGGTCAGCAGTTCAGCGGTTCAAATCCCTAGTGCCGTATAACGGGGTGAGCTCCTCTTACTTGTCCCAGCTTCTGCCAATCTAGCAATTCAAAAGCACGTAAAAAATGCAAGTAGAAAAATAGGAACCTTTGGTGGCAAGGTAACTGTCAAGTGTCAAACAACCCCTCGACACAATATCCTGGGGAATATGAAACACCTGAACATGAGCATCTGTGCAGATCCAGAATGAGATGGAACAGACCCGGAAGAACACACACGGTGGAGGGGGTGTTATAGCGTGTAGGATGGCACAGTGATATTAGGTGATGGACGGTATAAGGAAAAAAAAGGGGGGGGAATAAATCCATCAAGCCAAACAGATCCCAGTGACAGGAGAAGATAGTAAAAACCCAGAAGTAAGGGCGACCTGTAGGTAGCCAGAATGGGATAAGCAGCGTGGTTACTTTAAATTTGTAATAGAGCAAAGGAGGGGCTCTTGAAGGGCGCTCTATAAAGCCGGACGAACGGGAGAAACAGCCGTCTCCGACTTTGCTTCTCACCAAAGAACTTCAGCGCTTACTGTTTGACCATCGTGTAAGCTATGATTAAACCGGATAGATCCCTCTTCTGAGTGTGTGTGTTTATCCGGTGCAGCACAGGTGGTTCTAAGTGGGGCTGACAGTAACAGCGTTCTGTGCGCCTTTGGCGTTTAGTCCTGCCGGCCACATGACCACAGAGACGTCTTCGGACAGCGCTGGCTCTTCGGCTTTGAAACAGAGATGAGCACCACCCCCTAGAGTCGGGAACGACTAGCACATATGTGCGAGGGGAACCTTTACCTTTTACAGAGGTGGTGGCATCTTTTTTGCAAACTTGGGATTGATCCAAACTGACATGGCCACATCTGCTCTCCGGTTTCTCTCATTTGATACAGGTGGAAAAATACCCAAGAAGTTTGAAGCAGTCCGTTCTTTAAATTGTGGAAAATTTGTGATTCTCTAGAGAAGGTCAATCATGGCTAGATAGAGGAATGCACGAGACAGAAGGAGATGAGCGTTCCCTTATTGCAACTGTCACTTTTCCAAAAAAAAAAAAAAAAAAAAAAAAAAGGAAAAAGCAAATGGAAAGCTTTCAAGCTTTAGGGTTTGTTTAATTGGTTTGTTTTCTAAGCAAATCTAGTTAATCTCACAAGCCTTGGAGATTTGTTTGAAGTAGATTTTACAGACTTCCCTTGTTGGCTTATGAAGCCTAAGGCAAGTATGGGTCATAACTCACTGTGGGCTTAATTATCATTGTTATACTGGTGACAATGGATTTATTGCAACACTGACAATTCTCTTTTATTTACACTAGTTTCACGAGGTTGTCGGGTAGTCCCAAAATGGATGTTTTTTCATTATCTTTCTTTGAATTGCAATAAAAAAGAATTATTGGATGTTGTCCTTCCATCTACCTTTAAGATGATTTGTAGCTGTATTCCTTCTCTTTTTTCTTTTGCTAAGGGTTTTCTTTTACTTCTAATATTTCAGAAGTACAAAATCAAGTTTCTTAAAGTATCTATTTCGTCTACTCTTTCCGCCCCCGCCCCTTTCTCTCCACCACATTTTAGCTACTTGGAAATTTGCTTTTGAAATAGAGTCCGAAACGAACATTCTAAGGCTGATATTTCAGTATGAAAGGAATGCATCTGTATTTTTTTTTTTAAATGTTGGAAGATGCTTGGTCAAAAAAAATAATAAAAAAAATCAATTGAACAGTCTTCCTCTCTAAACTATGTCCTTACAGGTTGGGTATGTGAGAGAAAGAGTGTGAACATGCCTGATTAGTAATATTTTTTTTTAATTATTGAATTTGTATACCGCCCTACTCCCGAAGGACTCAGTGCGGTGAACAGCCATAGAATAAAACATATAAATACAAAATTTAAAATAGAATAAAACGAATTAAATAATTTGGCTGAACAAATTTAAAACCCCAATAATTTAAAACCAAATTTAAAATTTCCATTTAAAAAGGGGAAAGACTTAGGTCAGGCCAGCTTGATGAAATAAGAACGTCTTGAGCGCGCGACGGAAGGTACGCAGATCCGGGATCCTCCGTATCTCCGGGGGGAGCTCGTTCCAGATTGTAGGTGCCCCCACAGAGAAGGCTCTCCCCCTGGGGGACGCCAGTTGACATTGTTTGGCCGACGGCACCCGGAGGAGCCCCTCTCTATGGGAGCGTACTGGTCGGTGGGAGGCTATTGGTGGTAGCAGGCGGTTCCGTAGATAACCAGGTCCTAAGCCATGGAGCACTCTAAAGGTGATAACTAAAACCTTGAAGTGCACTCGGAAGACCACATGTTTCTTTTAGATATCATGATATATATCATGTGTGACTTGATAGCAGTGTTCCAATATTTGAGAGATTGCAACAAAAAAGAGAGGGTCTATTTATTTTCCAAAGCACCAGAAGACACCAAACAATCGATGGAAACTAATCAAGGAGAGAAGCAAACAAGAACTAAGGAGAAACTTCCTAAAAGTGAGGACAATTAACCAGTGGAACCATTTGCCTTCAGAAGTTGTGGGTGCTCCATCACTGGAGGCTTTTAAGAAGAGACTGGACAGCCACTTGTCAGAAATGGTATAGGGCTGTGCCGTGATGGCAAACCTATGGCACGCGTGCCACAGGTGGCACGTGTAGCGATATCAGAGGGCATGCGAGCTCAGCTCTGGCATGCATGTGCATGCCAGCCAGCTGATTTTTGGGCCTTCCGGGCCCACTGGAAGTAAGGAAACAGGCTGTTTCCTGCCTCCAGAGGGCCTCAGAGAGGGTGGGTGTGGGGAAGGCCCATTTTTCTCTCTCCTCAGGCTCCAGAGCCTTTCTAGGAGCTTGGGGAGGGTGAAAACAACATTCCCCACTCCTCCCAGAGACCCTCCGGAGGCAAGAAATGGGCCGTTTGTCAACTTCCGGTCCAACTTCCGGTCCAACGGAAAATGGGCCATCACGTGCCAGGAGCAAGGGGGGGTTCATATGCACATGTGCGGGGGAGGGGCACATATGCGACCTTCCCCCCCCCATCGTGGCACGTGATGGCAAAAAGGTTCACCATCACTGGTATAGGGTCTCCTGCTTGAGCAGGGGGTTGGACTAGAAGACTTCAAGGTCCCTTTCAACTCCGTTATTCTGCTATTTATTTAAATTATGAGCTGTAACAACTGAGCGATCTTACGCGATTGCCTTCTGCCACCGATAGCCTCCCACCAGCCAATACACTCCCACAGAGAGGGCCTCCTCAGGGTGCCGTCAGTCAAACAATGTTGACTGGCAACCCCCAGGGGGAGAGCCTTCTCTGTGGGGGCACCTGCCCTCTGGAATGAACTGCCCCCGGAGATTCGTATGATCCCTGACCTACGTACCTTTCGCCGTGCCCTTAAGACTTTACTGTTCCAACAGGCTGGGCTGGCTTAAATAACAGACTTTAATGGGTGTTTTAATTTTTTAATATAAGGGCCAAATTATTTAATATGTTTTAAACTGTTTTTAAACTTTATGGATATATGTGTTTTAGTATGGCTGTGCACCGCCCTGAGTCCCTCTGGTGATGGGCGGTATAAAAATTTAATAAATGAAATGAAATGAGCAACCTAAACCATGGATTTTGTGAAAGTCCTTTCTGTTCTTTAGTTTTCTAGTTAGTTTTCTAATTTTTGATACTTTAGGGGTGCGGCTAAAGAATTTTGTTTACCTAAAATCACTTTTTAAAAAAACAACAGAATCTTTTCCTTCTGCACTGATTCATGCATGAATAGAAAGCAGTGTGCCATAAGCATTCGAGCCGTGTCAATCAACTCGGAACCAACCTGTAAAGCCTCACTTGATCTGAAATCCATAGATTTTCAGTTACCTCACTATTTAAACTGTCATTTTTTTTTTTTAATGGAATGTACTCTCAAGGGAAAGGGGCTGACCCTTTTCCTTACTAAGCTGAATTAGATTAGGGTTGCTGTATTTAGTCACATCTTTTTATATATATATATATTTTCCTTCTGAAATCCATTTCAATCTAACAGTCATCATTTTATGAAGTGTGAATCATTTTTCTGTAGAATATGGTTTACCGGATGCTTTTCTTCATTGCATTACTGGCAGCTGCATTTACTTTCTGCCTCTTGCTGTGAGTGTCACTGTTATAGGCTGTTTCGGTAAGGGCTACCATAAGAAGGAGAGGAAGGAAAAGAAGGAAGGAAGGAGGGAGGGAGGGAGGGAGGGAGGGAAGGAAGGAAGGAAGGAAGGAAGGAAGGAAGGAAGGAAGGAAGGAAGGAAGGAAGGAAGGAAGGAAGGAAGGAAGGGTTTTTTACTTGATAAGAAGGTATGTAAAAAAAAAAATCCAGGAAACTATCATAGAATTTGTTTTAACTAGCGAAGCCACAAGATAATTTTATCTCTGAGATAATTATAATAGTCATTTCAAGAACTTCAGTTCTTTCTCTCTCTCTCGGTGTGCATGCTACTATTTCTTCAGCAGCTTAATTTGCCTTTCATCTCACAATGCCACTAGATACAAAGGAGAAGAAGAAAAGACAAAGAGAAAACAAGTGTGACAACTTCAAAAGGAAGTTGAGTGTCAGCTGCTGTTCTCCATATCAACCATTAAATTTCTTTAGAATTCTGTTCATTTACTGCTGCCCTTGCATTGCTTAAAAACACTAAATGTCTTCATGCTTAATGCTAATATGTCCCATACCGAAAAATATTGATTTATATTACTTATTATATTTTGTCACAAAAGATACTAAATATATAAATATAAACCATTCATAAGAACATGACAGCATTTTAATATAATAGCTGGGTTATTACAGAGTGTAATTTATTCTTTTTGGTCATATATTTTATAATAATATTCATTACCCTAAGCTTGTTTTCAATGAGTAAAAATGTCAAAGGGATTTCAGCAATAACTTGGCATTAATTAACATGCAGGAACATAGTTAGGAACAAGGCTTATATCAATTTTTCATCCAGGGTGGCAGAGAATGGAAATCTTTGTTTATTGGTTCAAGAATTTGTTGGAAAAATCACTGAATAGAATAGAATAGAATTCTTTATTGGCCAAGTGTGATTGGACACACAAGGAATTTGTCTTTGGTGCATATGCTCTCAGTGTACATAAAAAAAGAAGATACATTCGTCAAGAATCATAAGGTGCAACACTTAATGATAGTCATAGGGTACAAATAAGCAATCAAATCATATTAGGAAACAGTCAATGTAAATCATAAGGATACAAGCAACAAGATTGAAGTCATACAGTCATAAGTGGGAGGAGATGGGTGATAGGAATGATGAGAAGATTAATAGTAATAGTAATGCAGACTTAGTGAATAGTTTGGCAGTGTTGAGGGAATTATTTGTTTAGCAGAGTGATGGCGTTCAGGGAAAAAACTGTCCTTGTGTCTAGTTGTTCTGGTGTGCAGTGCTCTATAGTGTCGTTTTAAAGGTAGGAGTTGAAACAATTTATGTCCAGGATGCGAGGGGTCTGTAAATATTTTTACAGCCCTCTTTTTGACTCATGCAGTATACAGGTCCTCAATGGAAGGCAGGTTAGTAGCCTTTTTCTGCAGTTCTAATTATCCTCTGAAGTCTGTGTCTGTCTTGTTGGGTTGCAGAACCAAACCAGACAGTTATAGAGGTTAGACAGTTAATATATGAAAACCGAGATATTCACGAAGAAAGCATCTCTCCTTCCACTCTTCCACTCTCTTCTCTCTCTCTCTCTCTCCTTCCTTCCTTCCGTTCCACATTCTTCCTTCCTCCCTCCCTCCCTCCCTCCTTCTTTCTTCACATTTTTAATTTAAGGTAAAGGTTCCCCTTGCATATATGTGCTAGTCGTTCCTGACTCTAGGGGGCAGTGCTCATCTCCATTTCAAAGCTGAAAAGCCAGTGCTGTCTGAAGACTTCTCCATGGTCATGTGCCCAGCATGACTCAATGCCAAAGGCGCACGGAATGCTGTTACCTTCCCACCAAAGGGGGTCCCTATTTTTCGACTTGCATTTTTTACGTGCTTTTGAACTGCTAGGTTGGCAGAAGCTGGGACAAGTAAGAGGAGCTCACTCCATTACGCAGCACTAGGGATTCGAACCGCTGAACTGCCGACCTTTCGATCGACAAGCTTAGCATCTTAGCCACTGAGCCACTCCATCCCTATATGAGCCACCGCGTCCCTACAATTTGTAATGTACAAAGTTTTAATTTTAACAAAAGAAGATTTCAAACCACATTATTAATCACAACAGTTATCTTTTTTTCCTTTGTCTATAGAGCTTTCTGGAAAAATCACATCGTTCAATGTCACCAGGTCACTCCAGGAAGTACCAGAAAAAGAAGGAAGATTTTTACAGCACTTCGGCACTGCTGATAAATACTCCTGGCTTGTTAAAATTTAAAGCAAGGTGGAAGAGCTCCCTCTGTCACCTCATTTATTAAACAAAAATAAATTCAATTCTCCCATCCCTCTGTGGATTTCTGAACAGAAGTACAAGCTCTTCTCAGACTGCTCAGCAGTCTCCAAGTAAATTCAGTCCCAAAGGGATCCTGCCTGGAATCCTGTTACATTGTTAGTTCATAACTGGATAAAGAGTTGTCAATGAATTTGAGAGTGAGAACAGACCTGAAATTGGATGAAGAACAGCCGAAAGGATATAAAGGAGGTGAATCTTTTCTTATCTCCTCCAGTTCATGCTTTATGTTTTCTCGTGATTCCCAGCACTCTTCATCATTATGCATGCTTAAAGGGCTCTCTAAAATGCCAGCAAATGTATTAAATGCATTTCATAGCCACTATTGTAGCACAACCAGAGTTGGCTTGTGGTGAGATGAGCAGCAAATAAAAGGAAGGGAGGGAGGAAAGGAAGGAGGGAGGGAGGGAGGAAATAAGGAAAGAAGAAAGGAGGAAAGGAGGAAGGAAGTGGAAGGAGGGAAGGAAGCAAAAAGAAAGCAGGCAGGCAGGAAGGAAGCAGGAAGGAAGGAAGGAGGGAGGGAGGGAGGAAGGAAGGAAGGAAGGAAGGAAGGAAGGAAGGAAGGAAGGAAGGAAGGAAGGAAGGAAGGAAGGAAGGACTGTCTGGTACAAAAATGATGAGTGTGATGGCTTACCTAAAAAGCTGCCAACCCAGGTTCGAGACTTGAGCTCTGGGTAATGGGATGAGCTCCTGTTCCTTGCCCAGCTCCTGCCAACCCAGAAGTCTGAAAGCATGCAAAGGCAAGTAGATAAATAGGTACCACTTTGGTGAAAAGGTAACAGCATTCTGTGTATCTCGGCGTGTAGTCATGTCAACTATATGACCATGGAAAATATCTTTGGACAACGTTGGCTCCCTTGGCCAAGAAATGGAGATGAGTCCCGCAGACATGGCTAGATAGGAAACCTTTATGTTTACACAAATGATCAGTGACATCAAAAGCCTGTTGATATCACCTTGCTCAAAGTCATGATTTAAAAACTCTTCACATCTATAAAGTAATCCAAAGTAATTGGATTTAACTCACATCAGTCTGAATCAGGTGAATGTGGTTCCATAAATCATTTGAAGCATGAGTATCCTTCAGGTTCAGAGGAAAGCAGAATCTGGGGCACAATTGGGTAATTTGGGTTAATTTATCTTACCTCTGCCCCGATTCTGAATCACAATGAAGCTCTGCTGTGTTGTGACATCTATACACACCCAACATGTCAAAAATCTAACCTACATTTTGAGTTGCTAACCGATGGGTTAGCAACGGTTGGGGATGCTGTGTGTTGTGACCCAGGCCCAAGTAAGTAGTAGGAAAATCAGTCAGTGAAAAAACAAACAAACTTTATTTGAACAGCTGAGAATTACTTCATTCCCAGCATCTTTCAACTCAATTAAAGCAAATTCCTCCCAACACAAATTCCTCAGTCCTATCGCAAACCTTGGTCCAATTAGGCAAACTGCCAAAGGCCTTTCTTGGCAAACATTCAGAAGTCACAGATACAAAAATAAATACAAGACGTAGATGAAGAAGAAGAAGAAGAAGCTACCAACATTGTTTTCTGGCAAAGCCCAAACACTGTTGCTGGTCTGTTTTAAGCCTTATGGGAGGGGCCAATCACCTCTTGGCCTTACTCCCGAGTTGTCCCCTTTGCTTGACCTGCTCTTGCCTTCTGGCAGCTCTTCTCATGCATGCATTAGGAACAGGCTCCTTCTGTTCCTCTGCCTCACTCCTCTCAATCTCTGGAGGCTCTGGAGTCCACACCTCACTCCCCGATGGCCCTGGCCCCATCTCTGCCTCTGACACAGAGCCCTCATCTGGGCCTTCCCCAGCCTCCAGGACTGGCCCATGTTCTTCCTCAGCCTCATCGCTGTCCGACTCCGCTGCAAGCTCTGCAGGCTGCTGGCGGACCACAACACTGTGTTAGAAACTGAAATTGGCCATCTCCAGAGATTTAGACTGTAATACAGACTGGGTTGATTGGTTAGAAGGTGCACACCCCTTTTTGGAATGAACTATGTGGTTCTTCTAGATACCACTAGATGACATCGCTAGGGCTCGCTGCCTTAGAAGAGTGAGGAAAAAACCTCAGGGATGACTCACACCCTATTCAGCACGTCTTCATTCTCCTGCCATCGGGAAGGAGATAGAGAAGCCTAGGCAACCACACAAACAGGCTGAAGAACAGTTTTTTATCCATGGGCTGTCAGGCTTCTGAGTGGAAAATAACTTTACAACAACATAGTACGATTGACTTGTGGCTCGGTGCGATGTGCAATAATGGTGCAGTAGGATTGTGTGTTTGTTAGTAGGATTCTACTAACTAGGGATTTTTTGGGGGGGAGGTCTTTCACTGTGAGTTGTATTGTGTTGGAGAGGTGCACGAAGGGAGGCTCAGCAAATCTCATTGTACACATGTTGTACTCTGACAATAAAGGTTTGAAAAATTGAAATTGAAATAGACAAAATTTGTGCTGCTTAGGATACATTGAGCACTTATACAACTTTATGCTAGCAACAGTTGTCTCCTCATGCACTGTACTTGTCTGTGGATTGCTACCCTATACTGAGAAATACGGTATTTTGTCAAGGTGTGGTTGCATCAAAGCAACAGTTTGGGGATTCTGAAATTGGTGTTCCTTTCCATTCTAGAATTGCTACAGAGTCTCGTCAGAGAAAAGACATTTATTTTGTGTTTGCTAGATGTGGAAAGGTTCTTCGTTTGCAGCCTTACCTTTTTTTCCTTTTAAACATGCCTGTATCCTCCCACCTTTTCCTTCTGTGCTTGGTCTGCATTTAAAGTACAAATTTAAATGTCATCTCCTCTGTGTCTCAGGCTACAGAATCCATTATTCCAACTTCAAGTAAATATTTCATAGATCTAACTCAGACTTTGGCTAGTTGCTTTTGCTTGCTGCTGGCTGGATACAGATTTACTTGTTATAGGGACAAATTGAGCTAGCTCCTTTTGAAAAAGCTGCCCAGAAAGATTTTATTTTTATTTTTGCTATGTCTAGCCCTCAGATGAGAAAGGGGAATTGGATGATCTTACTTGTATATCTGTTTTGAAGCTAAGCACCATATAGTACAACTATTTTTTTCCCCTTCTGAGTTAAATATCATCATCATCACTTGTACAATCAGTGAATGTTCAGTCAGAATAGGCTAAATGAGTAGCTGTTGTGTACTTCATGGTTGTGGATCAGAGGTGGTATTCAGCAGGTTCTGAGCAGTTCTGGAGAACCGGTAGCGGAAATTTTGAGTAGTTCGGAGAACCGGCAAATACCACCTCTGGCTGGCCCCACCCCCAATCTATTCTCTGCCTCCTGAGTTCCAGCTGATCGGGAGGAAATGGGGATTTTGCAGTAACCTTCCCCTGGAGTGTGGAGGGAATGGAGATTTTACAGTATCCTTCCCCTGCCACGCCCACCAAGCCACACCCACCAAGCCACACCCACCAAGCCACGCCCACAGAACCAGTAGTAAAAAAAATTGAATCCCACCACTATTGTGGATGTGGGTGTATCATGTTATTTTTTTTCAACTTGCTACAGAAATGAAAAGGGTCTACTGTAGTCACGACATAAACCTACGATTCAAAATCAGGCTTGTCAGATGATACATCTTTTCTATCCTGCTCTACGGAGTGGAGAGTTGGACTCTGACAGAAAGGCACTTGAAGGGACTAGAAGCATTTGAAATGTGGATTAACAGATCGCTGTTACGTATAAACTGGGTTGACAAAATCAGAAATGAGGAGGTGATAAGCCTCCTGGAAAAGCCAAGGGAAATCATCAGAACCATAAAAAAGCAAAAGTTAGAATATTTTGGACATGTGATGTGACACCCGGAAAAATACGGCATCCTTCACTTAATCCTCCAAGGAAAGATTGAAGGCAAATGAGATCCAGGCAGAAGAAGAACATCATGGCTTCAAAATCTAAGGGATTGGTTTAGACAAAACTCAGCAGCACTTTTTCGTGCGGCTGTTGATAAAAATAGGATTGCCAACATGATTGCCAACGTCCAATTATGGATATGGCATAAGAAGAGTAGAATTCTTAAGAATTCTTTATTGGCCAAGTGTGATTGGACACACAAGGAATTTGTCTTTGGTGCATATGCTCTCAGTGTACATAAAGAAAAATAAAATACATTCATTAAGAATCATAAGATACAACACTTAGTGATAGTCATAGGTTCCTAATAAGCAATCAAATCATACTAGGAAACAAATAAAACAATATAAATTGTAAAGATACGAGCAACATGGTTATAGCCATAAGTGTGAAGAGATAAGTACTAGGAAGAAGGAGGAGGAGGAGGAGGAGGAGGAGGAGGAGGAGGAGGAGGAGGAGGAGGAGGAGGAGGAGAAGAAGAAGAAGAAGAAGAAGAAGAAGAAGAAGAAGAAGAAGAAGAAGAAGAAGAAGAAGAAGAAGAAGAAGAAGAAGAAGAAGAAGAAGAAGAAGAATCCACAGAAATACAGGTAGTGCTCGACTTACAACAATTCATTTAAAGACTATTCAAAGTTACAATGGCACTGGAAAAAAGTGACTTATGACCATTTTCCACATACTTATGACCATTGCAGCATCCCCATGGTGATGTGATTTACATTCGGATCCACATTTATGATGGTTGCAGTGTCTGTTTTTATGTTATTATCCTCCCTTATGTTCCAATTATTTTCATTTTGATTTGTACTTCCGTATTTTATATTGTAATAAACCAATAAAAATAGTTGAACTAGGAAAAACTGAGTTGCACAATAGAGTTTACGATATCATGCGTGGCTGGTCGTTTCTGTACTTCAGAAGTGTGTGAGATTCCACGTTTTAACGTGGAAAGATCAGGGGTGAAATCTAAAATTTGTTACTACTGGTTCTGTGGGCGTGGCTTGGTGGGGGGGTAATATGACTGGGTGGGCGGGGCCAATTTTTTTTTTTTTTACTTTTAAAACCATTTTCAGTGAAGAGGTTGTAAAAAAATGCTTTCAAAAGGCTCTGATGATCCCAAGTGAGTTGCCTGATCAGCAGAGGCTTTTTTTTTCTTTTAAATGCCTCTGACGATCAGGCAACTCAGCTTGGATCGTCAGAGGCATTTAAAAGAAAAAAAAGCCTTTGATGATCGCGCGGCTCAGCTGGGCATGGGGAGGGCAGGGATTTTTGCTACTGGTTCTTCGAACCACCCGCCTCCATCGCTATCGGATCGAGCGATCCGGTCCGAACCGGGAGCATTTCACCCCTGGGAAAGATGCATTCGTTTTCCCTACTGTTCTTGCTACAATTATGCGGTTAGTGTGAATGCCATTTGTACTTTATTAATCTGGAAATGCAGTTTTGCAATTGTGCGATCTGAGAGGAAAAAGACCAGGTATAAATTACTGACCTCCCACAGTTCTGTGGTGGCATTTATTAAGCAACATCCGCTCTGAATATTTAAAACAATCTACTAAGACATTTGCAATATTCTTACCAATTCCATTAATTGTAGATGCCTTCCATTTTATTATTTTTCCCCCTTTCTGTCCAGAAAAAAAATAATTTGACTTTTAAATATGTATTTGGAATAATTTATTCAGGGTTTCAATGATCCATAGGAAAATAAATGTATACACACAGATACACAGATACATTTTTAACCTTGTTTTGTGTGCAATAAGTTTTTGTAACACTGGTTAGTGTTATCTGGTTTGAAATAAAAGAATCATTTGCTCTATATGGCTCCTCCTATTCTCATCTTAAGGTCACCTGAAAAAGTTGGGCTTTATAATAATTTTAAAGTCAATTTTTTTTTTTAAGTGAATGCCTCTTAGGCTTTAAATTGCTTCTAACTGGAATTCATTTTAGATTTATTTACCAACAAGAGGGAGTCAACCTATTCTTCAAAGCATCTGAAGGCAGAAGAAAGAAGCAATGGATGGAAACTAATCAAGGAGAGAAGCAACCTAGAACTCAGGAGAAATTTGCTGATAGTGAGGACAATTAATCAATGGAATGACTTTCCTTCAGAATTTGTGGGTGCTCCATCAGCTTTTAAGAAGACACTGGACAAGCATTTGTCTCAAATGATATAGGATTTCCTGCTCAAACAGGGGGTTGATCTAGAAGACCTCTGAAGTCCCTTTCAACTCTATTATTCTATTATTATTATTTACTTTATTCATTAGATATGAAACTCAGTCAACTGAACATTCAAAAATGCATCATAAATACCATTGACTGGTGCTAATGGTTGATATGGGTTGCTGCCAGCATCCTAGGTATCAACCAAGTACCTTCTTAAGATGTACGATGTTCCAAGTAGCACAGTTTTTTGCAGTTCCGCTGGTGTTATTGCAGGAAGCTGCAATTTGTTGATGTATCTTAGAAAATTCTTGGACATGGTACCAAGTGCCCCAATGACAATGGGTATCACTGTTACATGTTTCATCCATAATCGAGTAGTTTCAATGGCCAGGTCGTGATATTTCGTGATTTTTTCCAGTTCTTTTTCTTCGTCTCTGGCATCTCCTGGTACCGCGATGTCAATAAATTGTACGTTTCGGTTTTCGACAACTGTGATATCTGGCATGTTGTGTTCCAAGTGACGATCCGTCTGTATTTGAAAGTCCCACAAGATCTTCACCTTCTCATTTTCTATAACTTTTTTCATTTTATGTTCCCATGACTTTTTGGATACAGGAAAGTCGTATTTTTTACATAATGACCAATGGATTAATTTAGCAACTCGGTCATGTCTTGCTTCGTAATCAGTTTTTGCAATTTTTCTGCATTCACACAGTTTCGAGTTTGTTGTTGCAAAGTCGACAGTTTGGATTGTTGGTGGATTTTTGTATCTTCGCTTTCATGGCATTAGTTTGTAAAGCTAATTATTATTATTATTGTTGTTGTTATTATTATATTCAGGACTCTGATTCAAAGGGAATTTACTCAAATCTTTCACATCGCATCGCTAAATCCACTTGACGTGTCCGTTGTCTTTGAATCAATTCAACAATTTACACAATTTATAGATATGAGAACATGCTCCATTGTACAATTTCACATTTGTATTTATTCTTACAATTGTTGTTAGCATTTAAATTAGATTGGATCATCAGCTCAACAGGGTAACATGATTTGAATGACCTTACAATCCCTTAAGACTTCGATTTAACTTAGTTTTAAACTTTCATATTTTATGACAACCCTTTTAGAGATTCAGTTACTGGCTATAAAAGTATAAAATATAATAAATGCCCTTTCTCCTTTATTAGAATTGTCTGAGTTTCATTTCACACCAGTAACTATAATTTATCCACTTAAAATAAAATATTTTTGTATAGCTGTCAAAAATCCTTTTGCCCAAACGGACATAAGATCTACCTAAAATGAATGAAGAAAGATCGGAAAGAGCTATGTGAATGTTGAATTAAAAAAGAAACAGAGAAAGAGGGAAAGAAATAGAGTTTTTAATCATGAGAATTCTACAAACATCTGGATGAAGAAGTTAAAAATGACATTATCAGTTTTAAATCAGACAGTATATAAGCAGGGATGGGTTCTAAATTTTTTTACTACGGCTTCTGTGGGCGTGGCTTATTTTGTGGGTGTGGCTTGGAGGTCATGTGACTAGGTGGGCGTGGCTAGCTGGTCAGAGTCATTTCTGGAAGGTCCTCGTATTTACGACCAGTCCTCGCACTTACGACCCGACTCATTTGTTTGCTTTTAACACTGATCAGCTGTAGGACGGCCCTTTGAAGGCCCGCGGCAAGAGTTAAACAGTTTTTTTTCCCTCTAGTCATCAGCTGGGACTCAGGAGGCAGCAATAGATTGGGGGTGGGACCAAATAAAAGGTAAGAATAACGTGGGGGGGGAGGGCGGGGGGGGAACCGGTTCGGTGACATCATATCCTCACTGCTACTGGCTCGGCCGAACCGAACCGAACCGGGAGGAACCCACCACTGTATATAAGTAAACATGAAGGTAACTGCTGAAGAGGTGAAAGTAGGAATTGGGGAACAAGATTTAATCATATGATGATCAAGCACTAACTGGTTTTACTTTCAGTGGAGGAATTGTCTATGGAGATTCTCAATCATCCAGGTTAGGGTTGTCCCAAAGATGCTTTTTCAAAAGGCAACTGGACTTTCTTCTGTTTTTTTTTTCCCCTTGAAAACGTTTCACTTCCCATCCAAGAAGCTTCTTCAGTTCTTCTTCAGTTCAGTCTTGGTGGAGGACAAATCTGTACATTTATTCCAACCCATTTCAGTCTTACAAAATGAAATCAGATTAACACAGGTCATCTAGTCCAACCCCCTGCCCCAGTAGGAGACCCTATCTCTGCCTCTACCTAGGATCGAACTCACAACCTCTTGATTGTGAGGCAAGAGCTCCACCTCTAGGCCACAGCAGCTGGCCTATCACTGTTACTCCATCTTATTTGGGTATTGCATGTGCTCCAAAACTCATGTAACTCTCTAAAGAATATCAAAGGATGAACGTTTTCTGGACAGGGAATTTTGGAGTCCCTTGGTAATCATGCAAAGAAAATAAACGCAGGAGAATCACCAGCCAGGTTAGTGCAGCTCAGTAATATCTGGGTAGCAGACCTAGGGGTTACGTTTGTTCAATTAGAGAAGGGATATGGGTCATAGGTTTCAAAATATATAGCAAGGATAATAATTACGTCCCATAAAAAGAGAGAGTGTGTTATATAAAATAACCTTCAGCAATTAAATGCAATATATTTAAAAACCAATGATTTTTATCTATTATATATAGTGTGTCTGTCTGTCTGTCTACCGATCATCTATCTATCTCTATCTATCATATCTACCTACCTACCTACCATCTATCTATCTCTATCATATCTATTCTTACTTTTTATTTGGCCCCACCCCCAATCTATTGCTGCCTCCTGAGTCCCAGCTGATGACTAGAGGGAAAAAAACTGTTTAAACTCTTGCCACGGGGCTTCAAAGGGCCGCCCTACAGCTGATCAGTGTTAAAAGAAAACAAATGAGTAGACCAGTGCCTGCAAAAATAAATGGGTAGACCAGTGCCTGCAAAAATAAATGAGTAGACCGGTGCCTCCAAAAATAAATGGGTAGACCGGTGCCTCCAACAACAAATGAGTAGACCGGTACAGCTCTGCAAGCAGTTAAAAGCCTAGTAGACCAGTACCTCTGCTAAATCCTAAAGAATTGTCATATGACAATCAAGCCACATCCACAAAATAAGCAACGCCCAAGAACCGGTAGTAAAAAAAATAGAACCCACCCCTGCACACTATATATATATATAAATATGTTATATATGTTTTATATGTTTTATAAATATATATATATATATATTTTATATATACATATATTCACACTATATATATATATATATATATATATATATTCACACTACATATGTATACACACACGAACACACAAACATGTTCTTTGCACACAACAAAAGTAACCTCTTCACTATAGATGACAAAATATTTTTGCATGCTTCTAAGAAGCTTTTCCCTGAAGAGCCAAAGCAACTGAAACTACTACAGAAACATCAAAGACATTAAAAGTAATTTTATCACCACTTAGAAACTGAAGAAAGTAGAAATAATTGAGATTTCTAATGCTCCCTTCATCTTTCATACAATAAACAACCCATTTTTCTCTTCTGAAAAACAAGCTCCCCCCGAGATGAAAGCTTAGACACGCATGCAAACAAGCACACCTTTCCAGCTGCCAAAATCATTTCTGAATAAAAAAAAAATCCCCTCCTGTCAGACCACAATAAGAACAAATACAAATTCAATTTCAGATTAATAATGCAGATTGTTTTTTTTTGCCTTATTTATGAATTTATTTAAGGGAGGAGAATACCATCTCTTAAAGGGAAATCAAAGCAGATTTTGTTATAAATGGAACAATAAAACCCATGAACATTTATTCTTTTGTTGTCTATTTTTTTTATAGAATTACTCAATAAAATAAGATTTCTTTCTTGGGCACTGAAGAAGATCCCTAGAATATCTTCCCCTAAACTTCCATACTTCTCTTTTTGGACAATAGATGTCTAGATTCAGACTCTCATTCCCCCTGAGCCCAGTTAACTCTTAAATTTTATTTATTTATTTAATTATTTGTTGGTTCGATTTATATGCCGCTCTTTTCTGGAGACTCAGGGCAGCTTACAATGCGTTAAGCAATAGCCTTCATACTTTTGTATATACCTGCTTAGTAGGGCTTTTTGGACCCCCCTCTATTTTATACAAAGTCAGCTTATTGCCCCCACAATCCGGGTCCTCATTTTACCTACCTCGGAAGGATGGAAGGCTGAGTCAACCTTGAGCCTGGTGAGAATTGAACTCGCAGTAATTGCAGGCAGCTGGCAGCTCAGTGCTACTTTAACAGCAGTTTAGTCTGCTGCGCCACCAAGGCTCTTAGTTGATTGTCTATGGACGTGATGGCGAACCTATGGTACGCGTGTCACGGAGCCATTTCTTCCAGCACGTGAGCCGACGCCCTAGGTCATCCACAGTGCATGCCAGCCAGCTGATTTTTTGGGCCTCTGTCATGCATGCGGGAGATGCGTGAGCAGGTCCATGCCGCCTCTCCCCTCCCAGGAGTCTCCATGCAGCCTGTTTTGGATGCCGGGTAAGTATAGGGCTCACGCGGAGGCTCTGGGAGGGTGAAAATGGGCCTACCGGAAGTCCAGAAACAGGGTGTTTCCAGCCTCCGGTGGCTTCAGGGAAGCCTGCTAGGCCCAAAACGGGGTGCATGGGGCTCACACGTGCATGGGCGGGAAAGGTGGGGGAGTGCAGGGGGGTTGCGCGCACCTGCATGGGGGGTGGGGCGGCACTGGGGTTACGCGAGTATGTGCAGGGGGTGGGGCATGTTGGGGGGCATTGCATTATGGGTGTGGGCACGTGAACGCTATTGCACACACACACACACACACTTTTGGCACCTGAGGGAAAAAAGGTTAGCCATCACTGGTCTATGGAGATTCCCATCCATCCAGGTCATGGTTGTCCCAAAGGTGCCTTTTCAAGAGGCAACTGGACTTTCTGGTTTTTCTTTGAAGACGTTTCGCTTCTCATCCAAGAAGCTTCTTCAGCTCTTCGGAAGCTTCTTCAGAGCTGAAGAAGCTTCTTGGATGAGAAGCGAAATGTCTTCAAAGGAAAAGCAGAAAGAGTAGTCTTAAATTGAATGTGGTTTTCCCAGATCCACCAATCTTCCAACTCTGAAGGAGATCCGAGGCAGCTGGGGAGTCTATGAGTTGAATTCAAATAAATCGAAGAAGACAAAACAATTCGCATTGCACAAGGTAGAATTCTCAAAATATTAGATTCTAGCATTAATAAGCAAGTGTTTCTTCTTTAATTTTAGCACAAAAATAAAGGCTGAGGTACTGTTCTAGTCAGGCACTTAAATTATTCAGTGTGAGAGATGTGGGTATCTGCATGTATTATTATTTCTCATGTACAATTTGTGAACAATTTGTGTCAGCTGAAGACATTTCTCACAATGAATATCAATGATCCATTTGACCTTCATAGTAATATTCTGAGAACATTCCTTCCAGCACCATCTGTAGCAAAATGCAAAGAAACCAGAATGTTCCCACATGCAGGATAATATCATTATACAAATGCTGACATGACATACTAGTCTTTCGAAATTTCAATATCTGTGTACTTAATGTTGTGGCCCGCCAGCTAGCAGCAGACTTGGACAATGAGGAGGACTTGGGCCACTTCTGGGGCCTGGGGAAGGCTCTGATGGATGCTCAGCATCGGACGCAGAGATAGAGCCAGGGCCGTCTGACATTTCCCAGCCACTGGAAAGGCAGCTGCCTTTGGAGGCTGATCTGAGTGAGGAGGAAGAACAGCTGGGGCCTGTACTAGCTGCATGTATGCACAGAGCTTTTAGGAGAGGAGAACAACGGAGGACAAGGAGTCGACTTGGAAAGCAAGGCACACGTGAACGCTGAATCGCCCCTCCCTGGCTGGCGAATAAATAGAAGGAAAGGGGAGTGGTTGTCATAGGAGACAACATTTCGGATTTCTGAAGATTTGGTTATCATGTTTCGTACCACAGAGACTGCTTGCCAGAACTTAATTTGCAGCCTTTCGGCTGGGAGCTCACGGCATGGCAATTATTGCAAGGAACTGATAACTGTTTCCTGATTGCTTATATGACTATCATTGTTGTACCTTATGATTCTTGATGAACGTATCTTTTCTTTGATGTACACTGAGAGCATATGCACCAAAGACAAATTCCTTGTGTGTCCAATCACACTTGGCCAATAAAAAATTCTATTCTATTCTATTCTATTCTGTGTCAGCTTTGGAAGCCATATTAGGCCGGAAGCTCCAATGCTGCCATCTTCTCTTGTGTTTGAAAGTAGGAGGAGGGATTAAGGAGAGGGGTAGTTAGTAGACATAATAGCATTCTTCCTATCAGTCAAGATCAGGGCTATCCAGCATCTGGAGAAGGAGTGGTCAGGGGGCTGGATCGAGATGGAGTGGACATTGATTGGAGCATGTGACCGACTGAGGGGAAAAGGGGATGGTTTTGGGAGCTTTGATTTACTGAAGGAAAACCTGGGTTTTTCAGATTTGGGTATTCCCAAATGTGCCAGTTTGCCTATTCTAGTAAAGAGAACTTGGGAAAATGCTTGCTTCCGCGTCTTTACTTGGAGTTGGGATTTTTCTGGAATGCTGACATTCTGACTGAGAACGTGCTGGCCTCCCAAGTTCAAAATGTATATTGAAATAATAGCAAATTTGTAATAGCAAGCTTATCTCAAGGAAAAGAAAAATCTTCCTACAGTTAAACAATAAGTTAACTGCAAAAATTCACCGGAAACCAAAAAAATCAATTGCTTATTGATAAAGCAATCTTTAAAAATTTAAAACAAAGAGGAGTGAATTAATGTAGAGTTTGGACTGATTAGAAGAAAACAGCTGATTCCCTTCCACATAGCAGGATTATGAACAGTCTGAATATCAAATGCTCAAAATCTTATAGTCACAAAAGGAAACCATGGAGACAAAGTTAATATTTAATGGTGATAAATTAGGTGAAGTCAAAAAAAAAAAAAAGGCAAGGTGATTTGTTATCACTTTTATTATTCAGTTTGGTGATGTTCCTAGTGTCAAGGCGAAAGACAGTTTCCAATTTTGAAAGCAAAATAAAAATAATCCTATCTTTTTTTATACCCATGACCTAAATGGTATGCTAAATCAAAAGCTGAACTACAATCATTACTAAATATTGTTCAAATATTTAATACCAGTATCACAATGCATTTCAACATGATAAACAGATAATGGCAGAAAAAAAAGGAAAACAGATTAGAAAACATTCAATTCATCAATGAAACAATTATTTTAAAAAATATCTAGCATTTACACAAGCTTGCACAAATGTCACGTGCTAGCAAAATAATGCTTAAGATCATCCAATGAGAATTACAGACCTCCATAGAGAAAAGAGATGCCAGACATTCAGAAAGATTATAGATCAGTGATGGCTAACCTTTTTGCTGTTGCGTGCCAAAAGCAGGGGGAGTGTGTGGGGGTCATACGCTTGTGCCCACACCCATAATTCAATGAGCCCTGCCCCCTGTGCATGCACATGCAACTCCCCTACGCTCCCCCTGCTTTTGGCATGCAATGGCATGGTTGACCCGGTAGGCCCGTTTTTCATCCTCCCCAAGTTCTAGAGCCTTTCTAGGAGCCTGGGGAGGGTGAAAACAGTCTTCTCCCCCCGGAAGTCCTCTGGAGGCTGGAAACGGCCTATTTCCCGACTTCCAGTGGGACCAGAAGGCCCATTTTTCACCCTCCCCAGGTTTCTAGGAGCCTGGGGAGGGCAAAAACGGCCTCTCCCCCCCCACCGGAGGCCCTCCGGAGGCTGTTTTCAGCCCATTTCCCAACTTCTGGTGGGCCCGGAAGACCTGAAAATCAGCTGGGTGGTGCATGCATGTGTGCTGGAGCTGAGCTAGGGCAATGCTCACATGCCCACAGATATGGCTCCACGTGCCACCAGACTTGAAATTCTGGGCTTGGACAATCTGGAACTGGGCTGCCTGTGGTATGACCTAAGTATAGCACACAAAACTATCTGCTACAATGTCTTACCTGTCAATGACTTCTTCAGCTTCAACCACAATAATACACGGGCAAACAGTCTAGACAAACTCAAGGTAAACCGCTCCAAACTCGATTGCAGGAAATACGACTTCAGCCACAGAGTGGTCAACACCTGGAATGCTCTACCCAACTCCGTTGTTACATCCTCAAACCCTCACAGCTTCAACCTCAAACTGTCTACCGTGGACCTCACCCCATTCCTAAGAGGTCCATAAAGGGGGCGGGCATAAGCGCACCAGCGCTGCTGTCCCTGTCCTACTTTCCCCATTTATCTGTACTTACTTCCTTTGTTTATGATTATACCTAAACCTGCTATCTTGTACATGTTTGACAAATAAATACATAAATAAAAAAAGGTGGAGTGGAGTAGACATTGTCTCATATAGCATCTGTTGGCAGTTCCTTAAAGCAGTAGCACATTTTCCCAGGATCACAGGCATTCCCTCTTGAGCGACAGTGTCATCCAAGAAAAAGATATATTTGGATCAAGAAATTTCAGTTTTGGCTCGCTGCGGGCCCTCCAGCATCCTTTTGCTTTCAAAATCAAAACATCACACAGCCTTAATCCTCCAGTGAAGATGAAGGGAAATGTTAAGTCTAATCACTTGGTCCAGGAGGGTGAGGGGCAAGATGAGGAATTAATGAAGGGGAAGTGACGTTCCTGTGAACTCCTGAGAAAATGGATGAGTTAAAAATGCATTTAGTAAAATGCTGTGTTTATCAATTAATCATTAGATTTCATTCCAGCAACATTGGGGCTATATTCAGTTAAAGCTTGCATACAACTCCTTTTTGATGTCCAACTATAACTTTCCACTTCCTTTATCTTTCTTCTCCAGTCTAAATTTCTGAGGTTTCAATTCCAGGTATCTGCTTGAATTCCAAATGTAGTTTTAAGCATCAAGTAGATACTTAAGTAGATGTCAATCTTACCTTAGAGGTCTTACCTTAGAGCAGGGGTGTCAAACTCAATTTCATTGAGGGCCACATCAGGGTGGGTGGGTGTTTAACCTCTGGGGGATGGGGTGGGCCTGGCCAGCTTGACGTCACTCATTTCGGGGGTGCCTCTGGTGGCCCGAGTGCTCTGCCAGCGAAAACGGGCTCCTGATCTCCATTTTTGGGTGGGACAGCCACTTGCAACCATCTGCCAGCGAAAATGGACCTCAGGAGAGCTGTGCGTGAAATATGACTTCTGCAATAGAGTAGTAAATGTCTGGAACACTCTACCTGATCCTGTTGTTAGTCTCGCTAATCCCCATACCTTTTACCTTAAACTGCCTACCGTGGACCTTGTACGTTCCTTAAGAGGTCCCTAAAGGGGAGTGCATAAGGCGCACCAGCGTGCCTACCATCCCTGTCCTACTGTCCCCATTTATATGTAATCATTCTATATGTTTATAGCTACATTTTGCCTAATTATATCCTTTTATTTGTGCCAAATTTTTTTTGTCATGTGTTCATGTCTATGTCTATACTGTTACTTGTTTCCTTGTACTTGTTGACAAATAAATAAATAAATAAATAAATGTCTACTTGTTGACAAATAAATAAATAAATAAATAAATAAATAAATAAATAAATGTCTAAGTGCTATTGCTATTCATCCAATTCACTGTGGCCAACTCACCACAGCCAAGTCATTGCAGGACAACTCACTTAAGTCAACTCACCATGAGGCCACTTGCTGTGGAACAATTCAACAACCGAGGTGGAAAAAAATTTTGATTTTGGGTTTTCACCGATTAGATAGATTCTTTGATATAGAAATGGCTAGTTTTTTACTATTGTATACTATGGCAAATTGGATGCAACAAGTTGGCCGTAGCAAGTTAGCTATGGCATTTTACTGCAGTGAGTTGTCTGTGGCAAGTTATTCCATCCCACCCCAAAAAGTGGTTTTGCTGTTGCACTTTGCACCACTCAAAGCTTGTAACTGATAATTCCTTTCTTAATAAAACATCTGGGAAATTCTGATCTTTATATGCATAAAGTTGTTATCAGATCAGTATCAGTGGTGGGTTGTCCCCGGTTAAGACCGGTTCGGAAGAACCGGTAGTAAAACCGGCGGGAGGCTCCGTCCATTGACCCAGATGTGATCCTAGGCGATTTGCACATGCGCAGAAGAGCATGTGCACCAGGGGTGGGTTCTACTTACCTTTACTACCGGTTCGCAGCGGGGCCGGGCGTGCGTGCTTGCTTCGCATGACCATGCGTGCGCTCTTCTGCACATGTGCAGAAGTGTTTTGATGACATCGGGGTCAGTGGGTGGAGCCTCCCACTGGTTTTTCTATAGAACCGGTACGAACCGGAGGCAACCCACCACTGGCGCACATGTGAGCAAAGCCAGCGCGCGCCCGAGCACGATGCAAACGAATAGTAAAGGTAAGTAGAACCCACCCCGATCAGTCTGACTCAAGCTCTTTGAGCATAGCTAATTTTTTTTACTATGCTGCCTGTAAAAAAAAAATCAGGCAGGCTTTGATTACCCACTGACAAACCCATTGCTTCTGATTGCAATTCTGATCAGCGACCGTAATAAAAATTCTATTCTATTCACTGTATTTACACACTAAATAGGGTAATGTAAGCCCATTACAGAGCAATTTTTATATACCTTAACACACACACACACACACATAAAATAAGCTTTTTCAGTTTGAAGAGTCTTACTTTTGAGCAGCTGTGCCTACAACAGTATTCGTAAAAAAAGTCTCTAATTTGATGGAAAACACAGATGCCAGCATGAATCCTTTGGCCTTTCAGGTAGATGGCCCTTTGTTGCGAACACAAAAGACTAAGTGAAATAAAGAGAGTCCTCCAAAACCCACAAAGGGAGAAATGCATTGCCGACGAGCTCAAGAGGAAACGGGACAAATTACTGAAATAAAGCAGTCTATGGAGAAAATAAAGCCATTGACTATTTTCCCACAGATTTTAAAAGGTTTTTAAAAACGTTTTTAATGATATGTGGCTTCCAACAAAGCTGACCAGAGCTAGATTGTTAAACGTTTATGAAACCTTTATATTTGGGGTGCATATTTAATTCACTTACCTGCACACACCTGCAGGGATCATGAGAACCAGTGGTGAAATGTAAAATTTGTTACTACCGGTTCTGTGGGCGTGGCTTGATGGGGGGATAATGTGACTGGGTGGGCATGGCCAACTTTAAAAAAAAAGAAAAAAAGAATTTTTTTACAACCTATCCAGGGTGCGCTGTGGCATGTGATCGTCAGAGTCTTTTTTTTAACCTTTTAAAAGCGGGAAGTAACGATACCCAGGCGGGTGGGCGGAGCCTCATGCCACCATCACTACCGGTTCTCCGAACCATCTGCCACAATTGCTACCGGATCACCCGATCCGGTCTGAACCGGGAGTATTTCACCCCTGATGAGAACTCTTAAGAGATTTGCCTTAAGAACAGAATTTAAAATTAAACCCTATTCAGTCATGCAAAGGGTGATCATCTCTGAGATTTTAATGTTTGCATCTTTCTTTCTTTTGTTAGCTGTGTTTTTACCAGATGAGAAAGGAGATGACTTTATAGGTTGTTGATGATTCATATAAAAGAGATTCAACAACAGAAGTAATTTTGTTTCTACTTGGAAACTGCTTTTGGACTTGAAGTGGGGAAAAAAATGAAACTTTGATTTTAGGTTTTGCTGATTAGATACCGTAGGTTTGGTGCTAGTATATAATTATTAAATAAAAGTAAAAAGTTGAGGTTTTATGTTGTTCTGTCCTCACTACACGATAGTCTGTGTGCAGCTCGACATGCAGCAAAACCCACCTATCCTCCAATAAAACAGACCGTGTGTGTAGATCTGGATGCTTTATTGAAAGAACAGGATATGGTGAAACTGGGGAAAATAGGGAAACATACAATGAGAACCAAAGACAAGATAGGCAATATTGAGTTACTGCTGAGCATAACAATTAATAAATACAAGCAATTTAAAATCTCACCAGCGATGCTCTGTGTGTGGGATGTGTCCTTGGATGTCCATGTGTCACAGATTAAAATGGATTCTTCCTTGTGCTTCTGCCTTCTCCAAATGCTAAAGGAAATGGAGTCTGACTTTCCAATGTGCACTTGGTTTGAGAATGTGGGCTGATGGGTAATGGGGTGGGGTCAGCTTCAAACAATATACTTGGTATTTGTCTCTCCGGCACACTAGATGGGGCTAGAGAGCAACAACAGTATATAAAAGTTATATGCTGGGGCATGACATGTTATTATCTTATTCTACTGCACCAAAAGGAATTATAAGTCTTTCCTCTCTCTACCCTACACTTTTTTCTCTTCCCTTTTTCCCCTATTTTCCCCTTATCCTTTTTTTAATTGTTGTATTTTATGCTTTGTTAAAAAAAAATAATAATAAAAATTTGGAACCCTGATGGTTCCTATAAAAGAGATTTGACATTTGTAGACAAGGAGAAAAACAAAGCCATCCACATGGAGCAGGTGACTGTTGAAACTGCCTCCGTCAGATATTTGTCTGATTCAACAGCTCTGTTGGCATAAGTTCTTAAGTTCCTTCAACAAGACGCTGGAAAGATTTACAGTAAACCTTTCAAGGAAATGTTATTTGTCAAATTAATAGGAAAAAGATCAGAAATCAAGGATAGGGTGTATTTGGAGGCAGTGCGTGAAAAAGCTCTTTATTTATTGCACTGTCTGGTTTTTTTTTTTTCTTTTATAAATGACTCGCGATAATTTCTCTGTTTTGGTTTCAAGTGATTCAGTTTGATGTTATTACTTTTTTTTTTTGAGCAATGGGGTTTTACGAATGATGTTCAGACAGTTTTATGTATCTAAACTTGAAAACGATTTTGGTTTTCAAGAGCCCCTGTCATATTTTCTTTGAGTCTATTATCAAAATGAATAGCTTCTCCCCTTTTTTTTTTTTACTATTATCTAAGTAACCATCATGACCATCGCAACTTCTTACAAGAAGCATACATATCCTTTATGCAAAACAGAATTCTCTACTGAAAATGTAATGGTCTCTGTTTCTTAGTAGGCTAGAGAACCGTAATGGCGAGTCATCACCCTAGGTCAGCTCCACTGTGCATGCGCAGATGCCTCTCGCCAGACAGCTGATTTGGGGGTCTCTGCTACCCATGCGGGAGACATGCACGCATGCCCATGCCATCGGGCCCCTCCTAGGAGTCTCCATGCGGCCCGTTTTGGATGCCAGGTAAGTACAGGGCTCGTGTGGAAGCTCTGGCAGGGCGAAAAACAGGCCTACCAGAAGTCTGAAAACAGGCTGATTCTGGCCTCCGGAGGGCCAGGAGAGGCCATTTTCGCTCTCCTGGAGGCTCCAGGAAAGCCTCTGGAGCCTGGGGAGGGTGAAAAATGCCAGTTTCTGGACTTCGGAGGCTTCAGGGAGGCCTGCTAGGCCCAAAAAAGGGTGCGGGGGGGTTGTGCACGTATGGGCAGGGGGTTGGGGGAGTGCAGGGGGGCCGTGCAAGCTTGTGCAGGGGGAAGGGCAGCATGGGAGTTGTGCGCACATGTGCAGGGGTGGGGCATGCATGGGGCATTGCATTATGGGTGTGGGCACATGCGCGCGCTATTGCTCGCACACGTACACTTTTGGCACCTGAGTGAAAAAAGGTTAACCATCACTCCTGTAGAATGAGCTGACCAACAACACTGTGTATGTGTTTACTTCTCAGTGCTTTTTCTCTCTTTGTGTATAGCTTCTTTATCCCGTCTGGATTTGTTGTATGTCTGATCCTGCTGAACCAAAGGTCACACACATCATATAAGATATCTTACTGTCAAGGGCAGTCTTAGAATTCATATTTTAGCAAGGAATGTTTGGAAAAACTACCTACATGAAATATGTATTGATTCTCTAACTTAAACAGTGTTTCTTTTCCTGTTGCAACTCAGAGTAAACCGACTTACTCAGAGTTGTTAATATTTCTATTAAGTGCATCTTTCTTCTAATGGAACTGCTTCTCTATAATTCAGGGATCGGCAACCTTAAATACTCAAAGAGCCACAAAGGTCCTAACTGGAAGCTCCCCATTCAGTTCTGGAGCCGACTGGAAGTCCAGTTCCCCCACCATAGAGTCTCCTCCCAGTATGGCATCATTTTTCCTCTGCCAACTGGAAGTTGGTTCCCCCACCAAAGAGTCTCCTCCTTACGTGGCATCCTTTTTCCTCTGCCTGTCCTAACTGAAAGCCCTATCAATTGTGGCGCCAACTGGCAACAGGGAGCCGCAGCAGAGAGATGAAAGGGCCACATGTGGCTCCAGAGCTGAGGGTTGCTGACTCCTGCTATAATTATATAATAATATATAATCTCTATCAGAAAATGCTGAAATGTATAACCTACTCTGTGATTTATAATGAAGTGCAGATCTAAGATGTTGTAGGAACTCATGGTTACGTAGGACGCTGGCAGTAATCCCTATCAACTATTAGCACCAGTCAATGGTATTTGTGATGCATTTTTGAATGTTCAGTTGACTGAGGTTCATATTTAATGAATAAAGATAACAACAACAACAACAACAACAACAACAACAACAAACAACATCTCATATCCTTGGGAAGGACTCGATAGGTGGAAAAAAATGTCAAATCCAGTCTGAACATCTGGCTGTGAGACAAACTATAATAATCCATCAAATAATAGAATCATCAAACATCCACATCTGCCTATCCCAGGTCCTTGGAAAGACTCAAAAAGTGGACAAAAATGCCAAATCCAGTTTGAACATCTGGCTGACTGTGCCACGAACCATAATAATAATAGTGAGAAAAAAAAAAAACACACCACTGCATGAACATCAAAACTGAAGCATTAGAAGAGATATGTACAAGAAGAAATTCCCAGTGCTAGCCTGCACATTAAAATAGCTTATGCTGTGCATTATACAACATAAACGGTGTAACAAAATGGAATATGTTTGATTACAGATGTTATCTTCATCCTTGCAATGGTTTTATTTCCCCAAAGTATATTGCAAAACTGCTTGTTGTTTTATTGAATGGCATTCTATATATGGAATTTTGGGAAAAAGAAATCAATAATAAACATATCTGGAAATCAGCTAGCTGTTTCTCAAATACTTACTGCAGGTTCCACAGAGACCAAAACTCATTCTAGCTTCACTCCAACTGGCCTCATGACACTTAATTGCCAAGGACAGGCTAGCTATTATAAATAGCAGAATGCTGTTGTGATGGTTGCAGACTGTTCAGTTTCCTCTCGAAAACAAATCTTTCAAGAGAGATGCAGGATAATTAAAAACAACAACAACAACAAAGCAGCTTCAAAAACGGCTTCTGATAAGATAGCAATTTCTGTTATTATAATCAAACGGCATTTAAAAATTCGAAATTCAAGGACAAAGATGAATATATGAGTTCACCTTCTTTATTCTAATTATACATTTATTTATTAATTTGTAGGGTTTATTTTTAAAATAACTTTTTTTTTATCGCTAAAAGCAATTGTATTTTGCAAGGAAAGCTTTGGCTCTATTGACTGGCTTCAAACGGTTGTCAACAGTTCTTGTATCTTGACAATCAACATCACAAGGCAACCCACAATTCTGCTCTTCGCAGTTGTTATATTATGTCACTAATGAAGTTCTTATCACTTTGGTTCTTGGGATTTCTGAAAAATTCATAGATTTGTAGCATATGTTCAGTATCTGCCATTCTAACGTCTCCCAGTCTGGTTACAAAGGACTTCAAGAATATTTAATGCAAGACAAAATAGGATGCCTCATTCTCCCTAATGCAGTGGTGGGATTCAGCCGGTTCGGGCTAGTTTGGGCGAACCGGTAGTTAAATTGCTAGCTTGCTCCGCCCCTCCCCTCCCCTTCCAAGAGTCCCCATGCACCCCATTTTGACTCCTAGGTGAGTGCAGGGAGGCCTACTAGGCCCAAAACGGGGCATGGGGGTACGCTCCCCCCTCACGGCCCATTTTCGCTCCCAGGAGGCTTCAGGGAGGCCTACTAGGCCCAAAACGGGGTGCAGGGTGGGTGTGCATCCGTTTTGTTCTCCCAGGGGGGTGCAGGAGGCCAAGTGCTGCCTGTCACACCCCTGGCCGTGCCCACCATGGCCACGCCCACCCAGCCAGTCATTAACGCAGAGAACCGCTAATTATTTGAATCCCACCACTGCCTGTTGTAATTATTTGAAGCTGCCACATGCTGTAAAATAAAATATTTGATGGAGGAAAGGTGAGGGAAAGCTAAGCACAAAACTTTAGCTTAGAGACACAGTAAATCTCTAAAATACTTTTTTTTTCCCCTTGCAGAAACAAAAGAAGTGTATTCCGATCAGTTCTGGTTCCATCAATGATATACTGAGCTTTAACTGAACAATCTTGGTAATCTCTTTGTCCTACCCTGATGCTACATCTCTACATCAATTAAGATTTCTTCTTTCTTCACTTATTTGTTCTTTAAAATTAAGATCACATTTCCTTCTTTTCGGTCCTGTCTGATTCTTGGAAATTGGAAACTAGATAAGTCCCTGCAGTTTTTTTGGAAACATTTTTTTTTAAGAAGGGGTTGGCCATTACCTCCTTCCTAGGGCTGAGAGAAAGTGCCTGGCCTAAGATCTCCATGCATCCAGCTGGCTTCATGCTTCAGGGAAGATTGTGTTTGTGTGTGTGTGTGTGTATCCAAGAAAAGAAACAAATAGATCATTTAAGAACTGAAGAACAAACAATCAGGTTCAAATTATCCGATTTCTGATATATTATATGAAGACAAAACTTTCTGGGGAAGATGGAAAGAAATAAAAGAGGAAGATGGATGCTTAGCCCATAAAAGCACCCCATAGGACAATCCTACACCTTGGGGTGCCACAAGGTTCTGTCTTAGGCCCAGTACTCTTCACTATCTTCATAAAGGAATTAGATGAGGGAATAGAAGGGGAACTCACCAAATTTGCAGGTGATACTAAGCTGGCAGGAATAGCTAACACCCTAGAAGATAGGCTCAAGATTCAGATGGATCATGACAGACTTGAACACTGGGCCCTATCTAACAAAATGAAATTCAATGTAGAGAAAAATAAAGTCCTACACTTAGGTAAGAAAAACCAAAAGCACATACAGGTGAAACTCGAAAAGTTAGAATAGCATGCAAAAGTTCATTTATTTCAGTAATGCAACTTTAAAAGGCGAAACTAATATATGAGATAGACTCATTACATGCAAAGCGAGATAGCTCAAGCCTTGATTTGTCATAATTTTGATGATTATGGCTTACAGCTCATGAAAACCCCAAATTCACAATCGCAGAAAATTAGAATATTACATGAAATCAATAAAACAAGGATTGTACATACTGTAGAACAATATCGGACCTCTGAAAAGTATAAGCATGCATATGTACTCAGCACTTGGTTTGGGCCCCTTTTGCCTCAATTACTGCCTCAATGCGGAGTGGCATGGATGCTATCAGCCTGTGGCACTGCTGAGGTGTTATGGAAGACCAGGATGCTTCAATAGCGGCCTTCAGCTCTTCTGCATTGTTCGGTCTCATGTCTCTCAACTTTCTCTTGGCAATGCCCCATAGATTCTCTATGGGGTTCAGGTCAAGCGAGTTTGCTGGCCAATCAAGCACAGTAATCCCATGGTCATTGAACCAGGTTTTGGTAATAAATTGGCAGTAAATTGCATTACTGAAATAAATTAACTTTTGCATAATATTCTAATTTTTCGAGTTTCACCTGTAAATAAACTGGAGGAAACCAGGCTTAATAGCAGGGACTGTGAGAGGGATCTTGGAGTCTTAGTGGACAACCAGCTAAATATGAGCCAGCCGTGTGCAGCAGCAGCTAAAAAAGCCAATGCAATCCTAAATTGCATTAACAGAAGGATACAATCAAGATCAAGTGAGGTATTAATACCGCTCTATAAAGCCCTACTAAGACCACACCTAGAGTACTGCATCCAGTTTTGGTCACCACACTATTAAAAAGATGCTGAGACTCTAGAAAAAGTGCAGAGGAGAGCAATCAAGATGATTAGGGGACTGGAGGTTAAAATGTATGAAGAACGGTTGCAGGAACTTGGAATGGCTAGTGAAGAGAAGGACCAAGGGACACATGATAGCAGTCTTTCAATATTTGAGGGGCTGCCACAGAGAG
This sequence comes from Pituophis catenifer annectens, assembly GCF_029215685.1. Lineage (NCBI taxonomy): Eukaryota > Metazoa > Chordata > Lepidosauria > Squamata > Colubridae > Pituophis > Pituophis catenifer. The sequence goes on from NW_027256884.1 coordinate 4,877,401, forward strand.
GAGGAAGGGGGTCAAGCTGTTTTCCAAAGCACCCGAAGGCCAGACAAGGAATAATGGATGGAAACTGACCAAGGAGAAATTCAACCTAGAAATGAGGAGGAACTTTCTGACAGTGAGAGCAATCAACCCATGGAACAGAAGTTGCCTTCGGAAGTTGTAGGAGCTTCATCACTTGAGACTTTCAAGAAGAGATTGGACTGTCATCTGTCAGAAATGGTGTAGGGTCTCCTGCTTGAGTGGGGGGGGGGGTTGGACTAGATGACCTATAAGATCCCTTCCAACTCTGTTAATCTGTTAAACCTATCAGTTGCTTGCAGATACCAAGCTTGCTACAACATACATAAGGTTGCCAGGTTCTGCAGAGCAGTGCTCAAAATCTATCGTAGGATGACCTCTACCTTGAACTACTCTTAATGAGCACCTAGTTCAATCATTGTTTACTGTGATAAGTTTACACTAATAAACACTAATATTTATGTTCCATACACCCATTTAATGCTCCAACCTCCCCTTTTAGATTCCTTTAAAACCTTAGTTATACTTATTGTTGTATATATATATATATTTAGCTTTATGCAACTATTATTACTTTTTTAGACTCTGATGTAGTTTCTATGCTGGTTTCTTTTGATTATAACAAAGATTGGATTTTGATTTACCTTTAGCCAGCTCTAATCCTCATACAAAAGGGAAACAACAAATGAAAAAGAAATCGTATATAAAGAACAGCAAAAAGGCTTTCTGAGCGTAAAGATAAGGATAGAATCTATGTGACTGTGGTTCCAGCCAGGACAACTGGATATTAACTTGTTTGACAATGAATCAAGATTGGGCATAATCCAAGATATCAGGGTTACTCATTGGTTGGATTTGAAAGCGGGGAAACAGACTGTTACTCCTACCATAACATTGATAAATGTTGATAAATAAAACAAATTGATTGATCTGAAGTCCGAACAACTCCCTTGTTTTAATTTACTTTCTAAAATGATTGTGTTTAATATTTCTATTCTGTTTATTATAATGAATATATATATATATTTCTGTTCATAGAGAGCATTTCCTATAACTATGGGGTTTGGATGACTTATCTGCATGCTATAAATCCAACTACTGTTATTAGAAAAAGAAAAATTGTGGTTGTGTGTGCGCAGGGGGTTCGAAGGGGTTCGGGATAACCTCTAGCTAAGATTCTGTGCAGATTCTGTGCAACCCCCAAATCCCACTCCTGGCTGGTCCTGCCAACCCCTCTCCTCCCAGGAGTCCCCACGCGGCCTGTTTTGGATGCAGGTAAGTGCAAGGCACATGAAGAGGCTCAGGGAGGGAGAAAAACGGGCCTACCGGAAGTTCGGGAAGCACTGTCCTGGCCTCCAGAGGGCCTCTGGGGCCTGGGGAGGCCGTTTTTGCCCTTCTGGAGGCTCGAGAAAAACCTCCGAAGCCTGGGGAGGGCAAACACCACCACTACCCCCTGCTGTGGTGCAGGAGGCCGACTAGGCCACACCACACCCATCCAGCAACTGGGCAAAGAACCCCTTGCTAAAATTTTTGAAGCCCACCCCTGTGTGTGTGTGTGTGTGTGTGTGTGTGTGTGTGTGTGTGTGTGTGTGTCTGTACACAGTATTTCAGTGTTGGTTGCAACAAATGAGAGATACTTTATTCTGAAATCTATTTGTTTTGGGACCCAAGAATATCACTCATGTTCCTATATTTGAACAAAAGTGACATACTGAAACTAGATAGAGCAAGATTATTCTAGGAGGAAGAAATATCCAATAAATGATTATTCTGAAGCAGGTGTGAGCAATCTCTGGTCCATCAGTTTTTACTGATATTTTTTTTCCTGCATCCCACACTAATGGCCATCTTGGCTAAGATTGCTAAGGCTAAATTTTTTTTAAAAAAAACAGCCAACAGGTAATTCCCTACCCTGGAGAGTTAGTGTAAAATCCTAACCGTCACTACCAAATTTGAAAACTGACTTATAAAAACTTTTTGTTTAAAGCCCAAGGCCGCTCCTTGCCTTGCTGAAATAGAGCAAGAAGTCCAAGGGCGTTAGTGTAATTACATGAGAAAATGACCTGGGGAGAAGAGTGGAAAAGATGCTGTCTAGAAAATGTTCAGATTATAGAATAACAAAATAACGGAGTTGGAAGGGACCTTGGAGGTCTCCTAGTCCAACCCCCTGCTTAGGCAGGAAACCCTACATCACTTCAGACAAATGGTTGTCCAATCTCTTCTTAAAAACTTCCAGTGTTGGAGCATTCACAACTTCTGGAGGCAAGTTGTTCCACTGATTAATTGTTCTTAGGAAATTTCTCCTTAGTTCTAAGTTGTTTCTCTCCTTGATTAGTTTCCATTCATTGCTTCTTGTCCTGCTCTCAGGTGCTTTGAAGGATAAGTTGATTCCCTCTTCTTTGTGGCAGCCCCTGAGATATTGGAACACTGCTGTCATGTCTCCCCTAGTCCTCTCTTTTCTTTTTAACAGTTTATTTATACATTTTCTCTTTACATACATAAGTGCTTTGTGAACAGCATATCGTCTGGGTCAATTTGCTTACATAATAGTACTTTTCCAGTTCCTAATTTCTACCTCTATTATCCAACCATCGATAAAACAAGTCCCAAGTTTGAAAATATTTTGTATCTTCTTTTTCTTTTATCTTTAATGTCAATCTGTCCATTTCTGCACAATCTAATATTTTTTTTAATTACATCTTCTTTTATCGGTGATTCTTCATGTTTCCAGTGCTGTGCAAATACAATTCTCGCTGCTGTCAAAACATGTAATATTAAGTATATATTCCCTTTGTCATACTTTTCTGGTACTATACCTAACAGAAATATTGCTGGCTTATAATCTATATATTGCTTTAACGTTTTCCTGCTTAGGAAGGAAACCCTATACCACTTCAGACAAATCGTTGTCCAATCTCTTCTTAAAAACTTCCAATGTTGAAGCATTCACAACTTCTGGAGGCAAGTTGTTCCACTGGTTAATTGTTCTGTCAGGAAATTTCTCCTTAGTTCTAGGTTGCTTCTCTCCTTGATTAGTTTCCACCCATTGCTTCTTGTCCTGCCCTCAGGTGCTTTGGAGAAGAGCTTGACTCCCTCTTCTTTGTGGCAGCCCCTGAGACATTGGAACACTGCTATCATGTCATCCCATTAATCCTTCTTTTCATCAAACTAGACATACCTAGTTCCTGCAAGCATTCTTCATATGTTTTGGCCTCCAGTCTCCTAATCATCTTTGTTGCTCTTCTCTGCACTCTTTCTAGAGTATGAACATTTTTTTTTACATCGTGGCGACCAAACTGGATGCAGTATTCCAGTTTTCCTACTTTTTAGATTTCTTACTTTTACTTGGTTATATAAGAGGAACTTCAGCACATAGTAAATAAGCTACAGAAGTTACAAAAATAGTCATGCATGCTTCCCGTGATTTGGATCATGCGCTCAACTCGTAGGCTTGTGGTTTCTGAGGGAACTTTCCAGAATGCCAAGGGCCTGCTCAGGCCTGAACTTTAGTTCTGTCATTTCAACAAAAGAACTTTTTGGCCAATTATCAGAACTATCAAAATCTTGATCAGCAAGGCAGAGAAAGAAACTTACAAAGGATCCACCCTAATTTATCAAGTACTAAAAAAAAAAAAAAGATTGAAAGATTCTGTGATGTAGACCTACAAGAACATAGAATTAACTCACCTTGTCATGTTTCCTGTCAGGTCTCCTTAGAAGGCTGACAATTACAGATTCATTATCACTCAGTCTTAGGTGATCCCCAAAAGGCAAAAAATGGTAATAACACAACCATCTTTTTCACAGAAGAATGCAAATTGATCTGATTAGCTTGAACAACTGTATTAGAGGTTTTATGGGAAGGATTTGGGGTTTTAATGTGGGCTCAGAAATTAGGAATAAACTAAGGAATAGTCAGTTGAGGGGTTTTATTCTAATTGGCTAGAGAGTACAAATATCTTTGTGTGGTAATAATCAAAATTTACAACAGTATTCATTACATTATATTGATATTGTTTCCTGATTGCTTATTTGTACCCCATGACTATCATTAAGTATTGTACCTTATGATTCTTGATGAACGTATCTTTTCTTTTATGTACACCAAGAGCATATGCACCAAGACAAATTTCTTGTGTGTCCAATCGCACTTGGCTAATAAAAAAATTATTCTATTCTATTAATATTAATTCTCTGATTTTATAATACTAATATTGAACATAATAAACATATTCACTTCTTCCTGTTAACATCTTCTAATAAGAATATAATAGTCGTATTAAACATAATAACCCTAATCCCAATCCTAATAATAATAATAATAATAATAATAATAATAATAATAATAATAATAATAATAATAATAATAGTGTTTACAGCTCTCTCTTAACATATTTTCTATATTTCATTAATCTTCTTTTATTTCTAACTTCCATTTTTATTTTCTAACCATTGATAAAATAATTCCTATGTCGTGTAGCATTCAGTTTGTTCTTTCTCCTTAATTGCAAGTGTTAATCTATTCATTTCTGCACATTCTAATATTTTCCCAATCACATTCTCATCTGTAGGGATCTCTTCACTTTTCCAATTTTGTGTGAATACAATTCTAGCTGCAGTTAATTTCTATATCCACCCCAAAATCTATTTAGCTTCAAAATTTATAGCAAAATGGGTAGTTTGATTTATTTTTTTTTTAAAGTTTGATGCTACAAATTTAAGGGTATTTTTTTTTTTTTTTTAGTGTTTAGAGGTTTAAAAAGTAAGAATGGTCTGGTTCTGAGAGGCAAATTCTGCTCTCACAGCTACCCTAGTTTTCCAAAGATATCAATGAATTTTTGTTCTCCTTCAAAAAAAAAAAAAAAATTGCCATACTGTTTCAGTGTTGTCTTCACAAATCACTTTTCTTCCTTTGTTCCAAAGATTGTGAGGAGACTTAATTGAATTACTCTTTTGTACTTGGAGGCCCTCCCTCCCTTCCTTCCTCTCTCTCTCCCTCCCTCCCTCCCTCTTTCTTTCTTTCTTTCTTTCTTTCTTTCTTTCTTTCTTTCTTTCTTCCTTCCTTCCTTCCTTCCTTCCTTCCTTCCTTCTTTCTTCTTTCTTCTTTCTTCTTTCTCCTATTTCACTCCCAAATTAGCCTTGGAAGTTACAGCTGAAGAAGAAACAATAAAATAGAGAAGAGAGCCATGTTTGTCCAGAATAAACACACACACACACACACATTAAAAATAGTTACCACAAACTTATGAATTAAATGATGAGAAGTCAGTTTATTATATGGTGTGGGAAAGGTGGTACAAGTGGTTGCATGACAAAATGAAAGAAAGATCTAAAGGTGTGTTAAATATTGGTTAAAAGTGAGCTGAAATGTCACCAAGCACTATTATGTAAATAGTTAAAACACTGCACATCCGATACTAACTGAAAATGTTATTATGCTTATGTGTTTTATGTTTCTGTTTGAATGTTTGTTTTTCCTTTTTCTCTTTTTTTTTATTTCCTTTTTTTTTTGTTCTGTAAAAAACCTTAATAAAGTTTCTATAAAAAATAAAAAAAATAAAAATAGTTACCACAAAAAGAACCATTGATGGCTCAGGAACATTCCTAACCTCACATCTGGAGCAAAGACATGTTTTCACACTCTTCTGAAACATCTGGAGGACAGAGCCATACAAACCTCAAACAGATGTCATTCACCTTTAGACTAGCACTTATCTAACATCTACTTGGGATTGGTATGGCTCTGTCCTCCAGACATTTCAGAAGAGTTTGAAAACATGTCTGTCAGGCCTGGAAGAACTGGCAAATGCCACCTCTGGCTGGCCCCAGAGTGGGGTGGGAATGGAGATTTTGCAATATCCTTCCCCCAGGAGTGGGGGAGGGAATGGAGATTTTGCAGTATCCTTCCCCTGGAGTGTGGTGGGAATGGAGATTTTGCAATATCCTTCCCCTGCCATGCCCATCAAGCCACGCCCACCAAGCCACACCATGCCCACCAAGCCACGCCCACAGAACTGGTAGTAAAAAAATTTGAATTTCACCACTGACTTAAACTCATCCTATTAAATTCCAGGACTGAAGATCAGTTTTGACTCTGAACTCCTTGGCCCAACTCTCTAACTAATACACCACACTGGTTACATTCTTTGTTGTCGTATTTTTGATTTCTGTTCAGGACATCTTGGAGGTTTAACAACTCTAGTATTTCTCTTTGTTTTTTTAATATTCATTGTGGATCAGTGGTTATTGTTGTTGTTTGGGAGCATGAATAGCACACAAGGGTGGAAAATATATATATTTGAGTTTTATTTAGAGGAATGATCAGATCTGGAAAACGCAACCTCTCAGCTGAGTAGTGTGTCTCCATTGGCATAGTAGAAGTAAGAATTTCTATCCTACAAAATTATCCCCTAACGGCTCTTTCAAAAATAACTTTGTGGCAAAAGAAATCTAAATAATATATAAACTGCACAGCATCAAATATGTAAAATTATAAAGCTCCGTTTAGTGCTCTCTCCAAGCTAATTTAACCCAGTTTAGCACAAAGTTGTGAACAGCCTCTAGCAATAATTTACGGAGACTAGAAATATGAATGTGATTTTTTTTTCCTTTTTAAAAAATGAAATCCCAGAAGGTGAAACAGCATCTGAGTTTGAGGGATTACCCGTGGCTAATGGGAAAGCATTCATGTCTCCTCCAGGAAAAAGGGAGGAGGAAGAGGAAGTAGAGAGGAAGGGCAAGGGCAAGGGCAAGCAAGAGGAGGAGGAGGAGGAGGAGGGGGGAGGAAGAAGAGAAGAAGAAGAAGAAGAAGAAGAAGAAGAAGAAGAAGAAGAAGAAGAAGAAGAAGAAGAAGAAGAAGAAGAAGAAAAAGAAGAAGAAGAAGAAGAGGAGGAGGAAGGAGGAGGAGGAGGAGGAGGAGGAGGAGGAGGAGGAGGAGGAGGAGGAGGAGGAGGAGAAGGAGAAGAAGAAGAAGAAGAAGAAGAAGAAGAAGAAGAAGAAGAAGAAGAAGAAGAAGAAGAAGAAGAAAAAGAAGAAGAAGAAGAAGAAGGAGGAGGAGGAGGAGGAGGAGGAGGAGGAGGGAGGAGGAGGAGGAGGAGGAGGAGGAGGAGGAGAAGGAGAAGAAGAAGAGAAGAAGAAGAAGAAGAAGAAGAAGAAGAAGAAGAAAAGAAGAAGAAGAAGAAGAAGAAGAAGAAGAAAGAAGAAGAAAGAAAGAAAAGATCATCAACATCATCATCAACTCTGGAATAATGCTTTTTAGGAATCCTGATTAAACCCAGATATTTAACTCAGGTGAGATTTCATCTATTCTTTGTACATTACTTTATTGTAGTTCTAAGATTTAATGGAAAGACAACTGAAAACGACTGTGAGTATGAAAAGAAAGAAGAGGAAAAAGAAAGGAATTCAAGCCAAATATTCTACCCTGGAAATAGCTTTTTTTTTTCAGATTTGAATGCCCATCCATCTTATGCAGCCACTGAATGATCCACAAGCTACATCTAGAAAACTCACACCTTCTACAGTTTATCCTCTAGTAACTTTTATGAATTACTAGATTTTATGAATAAAATCTGCTTTTAGGCAAAGTTTTAATGTTACCTCCTGTCAACAGTATGTTGTCAGAATAACATAACTCTTCACATCAGACAAGATCATTCCTATTTAACTCAGTAGGTGATTATTTAGGATGGAGGGTAAAAAAGAAATGTGTAAATATTCTATTCCGTTATCGTCACTGCTGCTGTTAAGGAAAAAAGTTATTGTCTGCTTTATT
>NW_027256884.1:4885289-4907789 GCF_029215685.1 Pituophis catenifer annectens
AGAGAGAGAGGAGAAAGGAAGGAAGGAAGGAAGGAAGAAAAAGAAAGAAAGAAAGAAAGAAAGAAAGAAAGAAAGAAGAAAGAAAGAAAGAAAGGAGAGAGGGAGGGAAGGAGTGAGGCAAGCTAAGCATAATAAGGAGTATTTTGAGCCAGGAAAACCTACCCACAAATCCTAGGGCTGCAATATCTCATACTGTAATCAGCAAAAAGTAATACAATTTTCAAAGCTAATTTAATTTTAAGGTTTACAGTAGGTTACATGCTACAGCTAAGAGCCATGGTGGTGCAGTGGTTAGATGCAGTATTGCAGCCTAACTCACTGTTCACTGCCAGGAGTTCGATTTTTTACCTACTCAAGGTTGACTCAGCCTTCCATCCTTCCAAGGTGAGTAAAATGAGGATTCAGATTGTTGGAGGAAACATGCTGATTCTATAAACCACTTGGTAAAGCACTGTGAAGCAGTATATAAGTCTAAGCGCTATTCAGGGGTGGGTTCTACTTACCTTTACTACCGGTTCGCAGTGGGGCCACGCCCGCGCGCATGCGCAAGAAGCATTTTGATGATGTCGGGGTTGGTGGGCGGAGCCTCCCGCAAGTTTTACTACTGGTTCTATAGAACTGGTGCAAACTGGGAGCAAACCATCTCTGGCGCTATTGCTATCCTTCAGCCGTTTCTATTTAGTGAGCAATATTCTGATCAACTAGTATTTTCATTTTCTCTTTTAGACCAGAGGAATCAAATGTTTAATTTTGGAGAATTAAACTCTTATGAGGTACAGACGCTTAAATAAAAGTAAACGTGGAAAATATATTTTATTGATATATTTCAAATGCTGGTAGAGAAAAAGATTTTATAGATAGGAAGTAGGAAAAGTGGTATCAAGACCAGGAAGATTTTCTTAATAGTATGTACTAACTGGATAAAGGATAGAAAGGATTTAAGGAAAAGACTAAAATAATTCACACTGAAAGATAACTTTGAACAGTTCTTTCTTTCTTTTTTCTTTTTGGTTGCTAACCTGTTTCCCCCAAAATAAGACATCCCCTGATAATAAGCCCAATTGGGCTTTTGAGCACATGACAATAAGGCCAAGCACTTATTTCAGGGTTCAGAAAAATATAAAACAGCGTCTTATTTTCAGGGAAACACATATCATTATTATGTGGCTGCTACTACTATGGGTTTTTCTTTTTTCCTTTTGCCTTTTTAAATAAGGCAAAATAAAAATGAAATCATGGCAGCATGACAAAGCATCCGAAAGCATCTCAGAAATTCTTTATTTCAGCCTATTGACTTTTTTGTAATTAATCCAGAGAGGTTGTATTTTTTTTTTTTTTGCCACATTTCCTTTGCTTTCATATAAAAATATCCTTACTTGTACTATTTATATCAGACCATGACATGCTAAGGGAAAATTGGCCTTTCTCCTCTTTCTTGTTTGTTTTGTCTGGAATTTAATTTTGCTTTAGTTTTAGTTCTTCTTTTTTTAATATGTGAATTATACAGATAGCATGGATGCGAACAGCCAAGCTCTTCTTAAGAAGTCTGTTAATGAGTGTTATTTGCCGTCTGCTTTGTAGGGTGTTTCTTGAACCTCAAAGGTTCAAAGGATCTTTTCCAATGTTATTTTTAGCTTACCAAGTGGGGCTCCATTTAGAGGGCAGACCAGTCCATCAAAAATAAACTGTATGATATATACATTACCATGTATAGTACATTATAAGGCGCTTTAAAGAGAATCATAATTTCATTTTCAAGTAACATTTGAATAATTGTCCTTGTAGATCAAAATAACGATACTGAATGTGTATGGAGAATTTTCTGTCAATCCAGGTCATGGTTGCCCCAAAGATTGTGGTTTTTTTTTTTTAAGGCAACTGTCTTTTTTGAGATGTTTTGCTTCTCATCCAAGAAGCTTCTTCATTCCTGAATGAATGGCAGAGAATGGAAGGATTTGTATTCCTTGCAGGCATCTGGTCATTAGCATTATCTCTGAGAGTCATTGGGGCCATTTAGAGGATTATCTGTTCCTTCAGGGTCACCCGAATAATGCAAGTGGGGTGTGGAACCTTCTCAGAACTTCTGAAAGGACTGTGTTGTAAACAGGAGATAGGTGATGTGGTATCCATCCTCCTCTGTTGACAGAAGGCTATTCAATTTTAATATAGGTGGCCTCTTTGACCCCTCTTTCAAATCAGCAGTCTTCTGGGTCCAGAATGTGGACTTTTCTGCCTTTAAAAGAGTGATCTTTGTCTTTCAAATGCAGATGGGCTGCTGAATCTTGCCCTGATGGGTTTGTTCTGCTATGTTGTGCCATGTGTCTGTGAAGTGGTTGTTTTGTTTCTCCAATGTACAGATCTGTACATGTCTCAGTGATGATATATGCATCAAATTGTTAATGAGGGTGACATTGGTAAAGGAGGTTCAGTAGGTGAGTTCTGTATAAATTACTGAATTCTCCCCTTGTGTTCCTCTGTATACATCTCTAGCTGGAGAGAATGGTTTCTCTGAAAGAGAATGGCAGCGAGACTTGCCAATTTATTAGATTTATTAGGGCTCCATATCCCTTAAAAACAATTCAGAAACATTGAAAAGAAAAAAAACTGTTGCCAATTTAACCAACTGACCTCTCTCCTCTTTATTAAAGAAGTCCTCTATGCTTTTCCATGAGCCTCACACAAAGTTTGCTTGCCTGACTTCACTAAAGTTAATGTCACTCTTAAAGTAATTGGACCTATTGCTTATGCTTGCCTGGAAGCCCGGAAAAGCTGAGTTTGCTTTAATGAAGAGCAGGGAGGCATGGTTAGACGTCCAAGGTCCAAAGCGCTTCTTTCAAATTATTTGGAAGCCTGCACAACCTTCTCCTTTAGGGCCAAAAGGGAGATTTGAAATAGAAACCTTTTGTGTGCATTCCTAAGTCTCTTGGCCAACTCCATTAATACCTCTTTGAACCTTGGACTGTGAGTTCACTCCTCGTTTGACACTTTCTTTCACAGAATTGACATGAGTGGATTTTCAGTTGTATCTATTGCTTGAGACCTAGCCTTGTGTCCCGTTAAACTTCGTTAAACTAATATTTTTTTGTATTCTGCAAAACTGGGCCTGCCCCCATTTATTCTCTGTCTCCCAAGTCCCAGCTGATTGGGAGGAAATGGGAGATTTTGCAGTAACTTTCCCCTGGAGTGGGGTGGAAATGGAGATTTTACAGTATCCTATCCCTGCCATGCCCACCAAGCCACGCCCACCAAGCCACGCCCACAGAACCGGTAGTAAAAAATATTGAAACCCACCACTGCCCCAGGACAGTGTTAAATTCTCAGCATTGTAGGGTCCTGAGAACATATTTTGGGGTTCTTTTCCTTCCTCCCTCCCTCCCTCCCTCCCTCCCTCCCTCCCTCTTTCCTTTCCTTTCCTTTTCTTCTTTCCTCTAGTCCTTCTTCCTTCTGTTTAATCGGAATAAATTCCAATTAATTCAGAGGAAATTAAGCAAGCAAGCCACATCACCTGATTTGCTTATATTTATGAACTTGTTTGCATTTAAGAAATATAACAGATGTGATTCAAATCATTTAAGAAGAATGCAATGAAAAATACGGGGCTGGTCTGTGTTGGCAATATTTTTAGTGCACTCACCCAAGCAGCTCAACTGTCAAAATTTAACAGGAGTCTAGCTATTCATAGGTTTGTGAATAATCTCAGGTACTGTGTAACAAAAAAAAAAAAAATTTTAGGAACAAAACAAAATAACACTCCCCCAGTAATGGCATAATGGCATATTGCTATTGCAAACTTTGTTTTACTAAGATTAAAAAAAGTTCTTAAGATTTGTGGCTGGGAATTGGGATCAAATTTCTTATCATTCAACCATAGAATGCCTAGAATCTCACTGAGATGGACAGTGGGATTTAGTATGCAAAGTGACATCATCCAGCTGTCAATCAGGTTAAATGCCCACCTGGCAGGTAGAGACATGGATGCAGGGTTAGTCACTGAGGAACAGAATATCGTTTTCATGCTCAACTACATTTAACAAAGGATTGGAAGATACAGTACAGGAAAACAAGAAAAAAAAAACCTGCAATCTGAACCAGAATGAGAATAGAGCTGGGAGGGACCTTGGAGGACTTCTAGTCCAGCCCCCTGTTCAAGCAGGAGATCATATATCATTTCAGACAAGTGACTGTTCAGTCTCTTCTTAAAAGCCTCTAGTGGTGAAGCATCCACAACTTCTGAAGTCAACCCGTTCCACTGGTTAATTGTCCTCACTGTTAGGAAGTTTCTCCTTAATTCCAGGTTGCTTCTCTCTTTGATTAGTTTCCATCCATTGTTTCTTGTCCTTCCCTCTGATGCTTTTAAAGACCTGGCCAACAAGCCACCAGAAATGACCAAAACATTTTCTCTGCTAGTTCTTTGACAGCCATGAGAATAATTAAGAAGAAGAAAGGCAGATAATTGTTCCTGATGAGAGAGAGAGAGAGAGAGAGAGAGAGAGAGAGAGAGAGAGAGAGAGGGAGGGAGGGAGGGAGGGAGGGAGGGAGAAAGAGAAAAGGAAAAAGGAAAAAGAAAAAAGAAAAAAGAAAAAAGAAAAAAAGAAAAAAGAAAAAAGAAAAAAGAAAAAAGAAAAGAAAAAGAAAGAAAGAAAGAAAGAAAGAAAGAAAGAAAGAAAGAAAGAAAGAAAGAAAGAGGAGATTGGTTTTAATCATCTGGGCAAAGGATTAGGTGTTTATCCACCTAACTAGAAGGTCTTCATGGGGAACCAGACATTATTCAAACCTAAAAATGTCTGAATCTATCTATCACCCCAAGTGGTGCCTTCTAGTTTAGAAGATTGACTTCCAGAAATTCAAAACCACCACTCATCCTTGAAATGCACAAATCAGCATGAGAAGGGTAAGGAACAGATCTTCCTGGATTTCTCTGGAATATCCAGTTCTTTGAATGGTACCTCCTATTCTGAAGCAGTACCGATGATGAGTTAGCTTAACAGTGAATATATTCCGGAGCAGGATTTCAGACTTTAAATGAATCTTATTTCGCTTGTCTTCACCTTTAATGAAATCTGAAATTGCACTCTGCTACCTACATAAGGAAAATAGCAATAGCAGCTATATTTTATGCTCCAGGTTATCACCAGCAGCTGAAATCTATCCATTGATGTTTTAATTAAAAGTCATTAACAAGGAGGATATGGCATGCTATAAACAATCCAAAACAGCAGAATAATTCTTTTCTAGTCCAACCCTTTGCCCAAGCAGCAGACCCAATACCATTTTGGTTAAATGGTTGTCCAATCTCTTCTTAAAAACCTCCAGTGATGAAGAATAGAATAGAATAGAAATCTTTATTGGCCAAGTGTGATTGGACACCCAAGGAATTTGTCTTTGGTGCATAGGCTCTCAGTGTACATAAAAGAAAAGATACATTCATCAAGAATCATAAGGTACAACACTTAATGATAGTCATAGGGTACAAATAAGCAATCAGGAAACAATATCAATATAATGTAATGAATACTGTTGTAAATTTTGATTATTACCACACAAAGATATTTGTACTCTCTAGCCATTTAGAATAAGGGTACAAATAAGCAATCAGGAAACAATATCAATATGAATTGTAAGGATACAAGCAACAAAGTTACAGTCATACAGTCATAAGTAGAAGGAGATGGGTGGTGGGAACGATGAGAAGATTAATAGCACCCACAATTTCTGAAGGCAAGCAGATGTCCTCACTGTTAGGAAGATTCTCCTTAATTCCAGGTTGCTTCTCTCCTTGATTAATTTCTATCCATTGTTTCTTGTCATGTCTTGTCTTCTGGTGCTTTGGAAAACAAGTTGACCTCTCTCTTCTTTGTGGCAGCCCCTCAAATACTGGAACACTGTGTTAAGGATATTCTTGGCTCATAACCGATGTTATGGGTTATTGAGCAGAGTACCCCTTGAGTATGCACATGAAAGCGGCTGAGAGTGAATAACCACAGCTAATATACTGACACACTGAGTTGTGGTAGTCTTTTACTTTTAGAAAAAAGTAAAGCAAAGTCCAATAACAATCCAAGTCATACACAGATAAGGTGATAGTTAAAATATCAATTCAGGGATATTCCAAGTACAAAGTCTTCTTACCAGTTGTTGTCATTAGACAATAAAACAGTTCTTCTTGAGTTTCAAACAGGAACAAGTTCAGTATTAAAACATTCAATAAATAGTAGAAAGCAACAAGTAGCAATGATCAAACAGTGATCATGCAGAGAGAACAGGTAGAGAGTAACAGCAAATAAGCAGATAAAATAGTGTAGTGTCCACAAGCCATGATTTAGGCTTCCCCTTAAGTACATTGGCTACAGAGCTTAGCCAATCAGGATACAGGATGATGCAATACAGTCTTAAAGCAATATACTGTAATACCTTTTGACAAACATGTATTGATAGTTTATATATTGCCTGACCAACTAGTTAGACAATAGCCATTTCCTAACACACTGCTATTATGTCACCACTAGTTCTTCTTTTCTCTAGACTGGCCATATCCAATTTCTGTAACCGTTCTTTATATATTTTTGTCCTTAATCATCTTAGTTGCTCCAAAAATCCCAGCAAAACAGCCAAAGATCCCTAAAGAACCTTGTAAGTGATTTTAAAGAATTGTCAGCATGTTTAAAAGAGGAGGAGGAGGAGGAGGAGAATGACGGCCAGGAGAAGAACGAGAAGGAGGAATTAATTATGCAGAGATGGCTCCAGTGGGATTTTCCAGGTTACTGGAAATGTCATTTAACTTTCCTTGTTTAATGTGGCAACTGCACAGGAGTTTAATAAGCCCAGTAGCCTTGGCAATTCTTCATGACAGCTTGTCAAGCCCCAGGCAATGGCCCTCTCTTTTTCTGATAATTAATAATATCAATTAATTTTTAATTGTACCGCATTTGAAAGCTTGCATTTTAAAAGCACACACCAACTTGTTAATATTTAAAACAAAAACATTTAGAAAAGAAAAGGGTTTCTATCTCATTTGTTCTTTCACAACTCAGAATTCTACAAGGGAAACTCAACAATGAGAGAGAGACAATAAGAAGCAGAGAGAGAGGGAGGGAGGGAGGAAGAATAAGAGACAGAGACAGAGACAGAGTGAGAATAAGAGAGAGAGTGAGAATAAGAAACAGGCAGACACAGAGAGAATGAGAGAGAGACAGACACACAGAGAGAGAGACAGACAGAGAGAATAAGAGACAGGCAGAGAGACAGTGACAGAGAATAAGAGGGAGTGAAAGAGAGAGAACACACACACACAGAGAGAGAGAGAATAAGAGACAGACACAGAGATAATAATAGACAGACAGACAGAGAGAGACAGAGACAGAGAGACAGAGACAGAGAATAAGAGGGAATGAAAGAGAGAGAGAACAACATACAAAGAGAGAATAAGAGACAGAGAGAATAAGAGACAGAGAGAGAGAGACAGAGACAGAGAGACAGAGACAGAGAATAAGAGGGAGTGAAAGAGAGAGAACAAGACACCCGCACACACAGAATAAGAGACAGACACAGAGAGAATGAGAGAGAGAGAGAGAATAAGAGGCAGACAGAGAGAAACACACACAGAGAGATCATAAGAGCCAGACACACACACACACACAGAGAGAATGAGAGAGAGAGAGAGAGAGAGAGAGAGAGAGAGAGAGAGAGAGAGAGAGAGAGAGGCAGACAGAAGAAACACACACACACAGAGAGAGAATAAGAGACAGAGACAGAGAGACACACACAGAAAGAGACAGAGAGACAGAGAATAAGAGGGAGTGAAAGAGAGAACAACATACAAAGAGAGAATAAGAGACAGAGAGAATAAGAGACAGACACACACAGAGAGAGAGAGACAGACAGAAAGAGACAGAGAATAAGAGGGAGTGAAAGAGAGAGAACAACACACTTACACACACACACACACACACACACACACACACAGAATAAGAGACTGACACAGAGAGAATGAGAGAGAGAGAGAGAGAGAGAGAGAGAGAGAGAGAGAGAGAGAGAGAGAGAGAGAGAGAGAGAGAGAGAGAGAGATAATAAGACAGAGTCAATCAAAAAGAGAAAAACAACTCTCCAAAAATTAAGTATCACTGACTGATCATATTTAAGTATATTCAGTTCATTGCCATTCTCCTGAAGTTTGCAAGGTGTCTGACAACATTAAAAAAAGTACAATTGCCATCTTTAGGAAGGTGATATCCAATAGATCAAAGATGAAATTGCACAAACAATTGCACGTCTTCCGAAGGTGTCAAGTACCAAAATACTCCTTATTCCCTGGCATGAATGTTTATTTAACGGCAGGGGGAATTAGACTGTGAAAAGCAGATAATGGATCTAGAAATAGCTGCAAATTCCCTGTGCTTTACAGCGATCACAATTTCCAGCAGACAAGCTGAGTGGGATGCTTAACTCTGATAGGGCAGGTTTTATGGAGAAGGAAAGGCTGAAGTTCTCATCTGTTGCTTCTCCCCCTGCAAATTGTCTCTTGCCTGGTCTCCCTCTCACTGCTGTTTGGTAACCAAGGGAGAAATTTGAAGTTTTCATGTCTAATAAATGTCTAGTTTTTAATTCCGTGTCTCACATCTGCTCCCTTCTACTTGAGCTGCTGCTGTTTGCTGTGACTTTGGCTTTCGAAGCAAAATGTTTCCATAAATTTTAACTCAAACTCAAAATAATTACCGTATTTTTCGGAGTATAAATGCACCTTTCCCCCCCTAAAAGGGGGTGAAAATTTGGGTGTGTCTTATGCACCGAATGTAGCCCCACCCACCCTCTGGCCCCCACCCTATGGCCTCTGCCTCCCAGCAATTTACCTCCTTGCAGCAAGCAGAAAGAAGAAACAGCTCATTTCAGTTTCAGCACAGCCTAATTAGCACAAATTGATTGTCCCTTGGATTGGCCTCCCAACTCTCAGCTGTTTCAGGCTTCAGGGATTGCCATTGCCTATTGCTGTGCAGGCCTCTGCTGCTTGCTGAAAAGAGGTAAATTGCTGGGAGCAGATTTTTTTTTTCTTGTGCTAATTAAACTATGCTGAAAATGAAAATGAAAGTAAAGCAGGCTATTTGCTGTTTGCTGCAACGAGGCAAAATTGCTGGGAGGCAGATTTCTTTTTCTTGTTTTCCTCACCAAAAAAGGTGGGTGCGTCTTATAGTCCGGAGGGTCTTATACTCCAAAAAATATGGTAAGCGAGTGGCCCTTTCCGAATGAAGCAAAAAGGACTCTATTATCTTATTGATAGTTGCTAGGTTTGGGATTGCTGATGTACTCAAAAAAAAAATAATCAAAGAATGACTTTTGGTTAGCTCAGCGTTATTTCCAAAATTCTCTTGGTCAATAATTTTAACATAGCTTTCTAGGAGGAGTGAATTATAATAAAGGACTTTTTTTTTAAAAAAAAATACAATTTATTGCATACGTTTATCATAGTCATTAACTAACCTTACTTTACAAATATCATTTTGGAGAGAAATATTAAAATATTTAAAATATTTATATTTTTCCTTCATTCCATGTATATGTGTGTGTGTGTGTGTGTATCTATTTGTGTGTATACATATATATGTATACAGTATATTTATACACAAACACAGCTCTCTCTCTTTCTCTCTTTCTTTCTTTCTCTCTCTCATCTCTCTTTTATCTTTCTCATCTCTCTTATCTCTTTTTCATCTCTCTCTTATATGTCTCTCTGTCTCTTATCTCCCTCTCTCTTATCTCCTTCTCCTTCTCCTTCTCCTTCTCTCTCTCTCTCTCTCTCTCTCTCTCTCTATCTGTGTCTATATCTAGTTATTGATTATATCATCTGTCTGTCTGTCTGTCTGTCTGTCTTTCTATCTGTCTGTCTGTCTGTCTGTCTGTCTGTCTGTCTGTCTGTCTATCTATCTATCTATCTATCTATCTATCTATCTATCTATCTATCTAGCTAGCTAGCTAGCTATCCAGCTATCTAGCTATCTAGCTATCCAGCTATCTAGCTATCTAGCTATCCACACACACAAACATACATATTATATCTCATGTCTTTTATAAGATTGGTGTAATGGATTTCATAAATATTCCCTTTTTATTTTAAATGCCATCGGTTTCTTTTCTTTTTTTAAATTCTGCATTATTATCAGGATTATCATTATATTTGGTTACACAGTCAGCCAGATGTTGAGACTGCATTTGGCCTTTTTGTCCACGTATTGACTGATAGTGATTTTGTCAATGCCGATGATTATGTTTCTCTGCTTATTAAATTTGGTTGCACCCATCTCATTACAAGATGATTCTGGGTGGCTTACGACATCCAACAAAGCCTTACCCTACTGTAATCATGATGGTCAAGTGGTTCTCCAGATGTTTTTTGTTTTTTTTAATTTGATTTATATGCCGCCCTTCTCCGGAGACTCAGGGCGGCTTACAATGTGTTAAGCAATAGCCTTCATACTTTTGTATATTTATACAAAGTCAGCTTATTGCCCCCACAAACTGGGTCCTCATTTCACCTACCTTAGAAAGGATGGAAGGCTGAGTCAACCTTGAGCCTTGGAGAGATTCGAACCAGCAGAAATTGCAGGCAGCTGTGTTAATAACAGGGTGCACTAAACCCCTGTACTATCAAGGCTCTTCCCTCAATCCCTCTTTTGGGATTGCACCCAAGGAGCTTTTTACGACTGATACTATCTTTGCTTTCTTTTGCCACAGTCATTCTACTCCTATTTGCAGGTCTTTGTATTTTGTTATCTTCTCCAGTTCTTCTTTAATTTTATTCTGCTAACTCCAGGTAGTACATCTTCCACTCTCCAACTCTTTTTTTTTCCTTTTTGTCTTTCTTATCAAATGTAGTTAAGACTGGGATGTTCTGAAACCCCTCCCCTTCCCTCAAAAAAAATAAAATAAAATTAGGAATAGAACATAGACTGTCAACTGCAATCCTAGTTGAGTAATTATAGTTATTTAGTTCTTTGTGGATAAATTTATGTGCTTCTTTTTCCAGAGATTTTGTACTGACCGAGGCTTCCCTATCAGCACGGAGCCGAGTCCTTATCCTGATAAACCCCTTTTATTTAATTTACAGTGAATTCCTCTCCAGCAAAGTCTTTCCTCTCCCCCAGTCTTTCAAGATAGTTCACAATGACTGACCTTTATCAGGCTTGGAAAGTGGCCAGGCTGATATCTTTTAGACTCCGCAACGCTTGGCAAGAATGCAGGAATGAACTAATTATCTTCTGGAAACTTCACTCCCCTTTTGCTCCTCTTTTATTCCCTCTGGGAGGAGCCATTCATCGTCCACCTGTGGCCTCTGGCCTCCCAAGTCAACCCTTGTCCTTTAGCTGTTCCCTTCGTCCGGCAACTCTGTGCATGCGCACACTGGGAACAGGTTCCAGCTGTTCATTTGCCTCACTGATGTCTGACTCCGAAGGCAGCTGATAACTGGCATACGGCCCTGGCCCCCTCTCTGCCTCCGATGCAGAGCCCTCATCAGAGCCTTCCCCAGACTCCAGGACAGGCCCATGTTCCTCCCCAACCTCCTCACTGTCCGAATCTGCTGCCAGATCCGCTGGCGGATCACAACAGATTCTGGTGATTTAGCGTAACAGGAGATTAAAACTGAAAACTCCAACCCCGCAAGGACACCCAACAAACCTCATAGAAAACAGCAACTCTACACCAGTTCTAGAGATCCCATCATCGCCTTAATTGTTGTTTTTCTCAGGCACCAGAAGTAATTTGTAAAGATTTTCCATGTGGCTGATTCTGCTCAGACACTCTCCTAACACATAATAGCTAATGATCAAATCTTATAAAAGATCGGTGCTGTGAAGTTTTGGGTTGAATAGGTCAGAAATGCTTGCAATTTAGGAAGCCAACTGTCGCTTTCCAGATCATGACAGATATTTGTCAACTGGTTATTTTAGTCCACATGAAAGAGCAAACGTAGGAGAGGCATTGAAACAGAAAACAAACTATAAATCGTGCAGATCTATATTAAGGAATAATTATCTGCCTACGGATGGGATCCAGACTTAGTCATGCTTAGAAAAGACTAACTGCGATCAATACGACTTAATTTACTAATGACTAAGTTGAGGCTGATTAGTTTCAATGGGCTCCCCCTTTGAAGCCTTACCAAGTTTTGTCTTTGAGAAGAAGAAATTCAGAATGCATGCCAGAGTTCCTTTCCATTTCTGTTTATATACTTTCCGTAGGGTTTGTTTTCATTTTTTTTTCTGGGGGACACAATGCGATCGATAGAAAAAGAAAGTTAATCGTGATATGGATTTTCTCATATTTTTCAACGACTGTGGAAGAAAGCTGCCAGGAACTGTATGCCTGCAGGAGGAAAGAAAGAAGGAGAAAAAAAAAAAAGGAAAGAAAACAAATTGTGTCTTCCCGACGAAATCTGGACGTTGCCTTCTCTTTTCCAAAGCACAATTTGAAACAGAAAAGCTTCCTGCTGGCTAGTTAGAACAACCTCGTCTCCCAGGAAGTTTTTGAAAAGTTACGACGATGACATGCAGTCAGTATTATCTTTTCCACCAGAGACCCCAGGGATAGGCTCAAAGAACGCCTAAAGATAAAAAGAAGAAATGTTCTTGCATTGCTAGTCTAATAAATGCCAATTGATAAATGCAATGTGTATTCAGCCTTGTACCACAGTTAGTCACAGTGGCATTCCATGTAATATACCAAACGTTTATTTGAAACCGACGCATTCAAGCGACCTTCTTCAGTTTTTTTCCTCAGAATAATTGGAAATATTTCCATACAGCCCTTGCGTAAATTATATCATTGTTGTGCAAAACTAATTGGATCATTAGATTGCGGGTTGGATTTGTATCACCTGAAAGGAATTTGAAAGAAAGAAATAAAAGTAGTCCTTGGAAACACAAAGCAAAAGTGGGTACCATCCAGTGGTGAGATTCAATTTTTTTTACTACCGGTTCTGTGGGCGTGGCTTGGTGGGGGCATGGCTTGGTGGGTGTGGCAGGGGAAGATCCTGTAAAATCTCCATTTCCACCCCATTCCAGGGGAAAAATACTATAAAACCTCCATTTCCACCCCATTCCAGGGGAAGGATACTGTAAAATCTCCATTTCCACCCCACTCCAGGGGAAGGATACTATAAAACCTCCATTTCCACCCCACTCCAGGGGAAGGATACTGTAAAATCTCCATTTCCACCCCACTCCAGGGGAAGGATATTATAAAATCTCCATTTTCACCCCACTCCAGGGGAAGGATACGTAAAATCTCCAATTCCACCCCATTCCAGGGGAAGAATACGTAAAATCTCCAATTCCACCCCATTCCAGGGGAAAGATACTGTAAAATTTCCATTCCCTCCCCACTCCAGGGGGAAGGATACTGTAAAATCTCCATCCCCACCCCACTCCAGGGGAAGGGAAGGATACTGTAAAATCTCCATTCCCTCCCCACCCCACTAACCTGCTTTCTAGCTCTGTTCTCCTGTGCAGGGCAACAAAAGAAGACCCAGCTGATCAGCTGGGACTCAATCAGCTGGGACTCGGGAGGCAGCGAATGGATCATGGGCGGGGCCAGCCAAAGGTGGTATTTGCTACTCAAAATTTCCACTACCAGTTCGCCTGAACCTGTCAGAACTGGCTGAATACTACCTCTGGTACCCTCACATTCTCTTGACACCTGCAGGAAGTGTCTCATGTCCAGAAAACTATCTTATTTTTTTTCTGGGTGGATCTGCTGGCCATCGTCGTATCATCTCAGCACTTAGTTGACCTTAACTGAGTTTGAAAGCTAAGCAGGACCAGAGTTGGTTATTATTTCCATGGGAGACCACAAGGTAATTTTAGGTCTGTCAAAACATCCGGGAAGAAGCAAAGATGAAACATTTTCATATATTTGCAATATAAATGCCTTATGAAGTCTCTACATTTCCACATAAAGGTAGACTTTGCCTTCAACTGATGTAGTATCACATTATTTATTCCTTTTTTTTTCTTTTCTTTTTTAAAAACTCTCTGACTCATTCGCTTATCCCTCCTGATGCCCTGGCTTTGCAGTTCACATATTGCAAATTCTTGAATGGCTTTTTTTTTAATGCTTTTTTTTTCCTTCCCCCACCCCCCTTATACAGGGAATTACTTCAAAGGCAAACGATGGATGGAAACTAATCAAGGAGAGAAGCAACCTGGAACGAAGGAGAAATTTCCTAACCGTAAGAACAATTAACCAGTGGAACAGCTTGTCTCCAGAAGTTGTAGGTGCTCCATCACTGGAGATTTTCAAGAAGAGATTGGACAAGCATTTTTATGAAACAGTATAGGGGTAGGGCTAGAACAGGGCTGTCAAAGTCAATGCTTGTGGGTCAGATCCAGCTGCGCGGTGCTTAGATCTGGCCTGCGGGGCTGGCCTCAAAACAGCAAAGGACGTGTTAAGGATATTGGTGTTGTGTTACCAACCAGCAGAGTAAATGCACAAGGAAACGTTGCTGAGAGCAATGAATAAGAGATGTGCTAACTGGTTTATCAAAAGTTTACTTTATAGTGAAAAAACAATCTCATAGTCTTTAAACAAATCCAAGTCTTTGCCAGTTAAATCAGTCCAGTAGTTACAGAATCTTCTTACCCAACAAACAGTAGTTGGTTAGAATAACAAACTCACTCTGGTTCACAAACCACGATGGTAGCAGATCCATCAAACCATGATTAACAGATAGCAACTCCTCTCAATGGTAGCTTATCATAGCAACTCCACGCACAATGGTAGAATATCACATCAGCAACTGAACACGTTACAATACCTTGCTTAAATACTCTCACAACCAGTCATTACCTAATTACAGCATGACTCAGCATTACAATAAATCAGCAAGAAAACTTTTTAAACTACGTTTTAAATGTGTGTTTCACAAACAAAGGAGCTAGGGTTTCAGCAATCGTGCCTTTTTGGGCCCTCGGTGGAGAGTAGCCTTTTCTGCTCATTTATTGTTTTATTCCCACACTGCACGCTTTTTTTTCTTCTTCCTATAATTATCTTAACCAAATATTTCCTCTGATAAATTCAAAGGTTAAAGTACATGGAGTGACATCAATGTTTATCTTGCGCTATGAAAATTAAAGAGAAAAGGCTCAGTCCATTTGAAGCATGATTCGCTTTCGTATTTATGGTTAGAGAAACCTTTTAAGACTAAAGTGTCTTGATTATGACCGAATGAGTTGGTTTTCATTTTTCTGATGCATTTGTGCTGCATATACAGAAGAGGTAAACAACTGGAAACAAAGAATACTGGTGATGTGTTAAATCAGCAGAAGAGAAGAGGAGAGGATATTACTGTCTGTTGATGGACAGACTAAGTTGGCTCCTAGGGAAAATGGATTCATTTCCAAGTCAGAAACAAACCGAAATTAATTTCAATGAAAAGGTTCAAACTTTTAGTAAATAAATTCTGAGCCTTTTTTTTTTTTTCCTTTAGGAAATATAATAGGGAATGTATCCATTTTCCACTCTGCCATGCATGAAGATGATAGCAAGATTTGAAATTGGACTTGCTTGGGTAGAAATGTTGAATCTCTGCAAAAATGAAATATTGGGTAGAAAAAAATTACCTTTTTACAGAATCGATGTTATACTCTTTGGGAAGTTCAAGGAAGACATATTAAAATAGCATTTAACTTTCTCTTTCATTCCTTCGTGGGCATCTGTGGGTTTTAATCATTGCTCCAGAAGGCATCTGTTAAGCTCGCAAACATCTGTAGTGATTCATGCTTCCATGCCATGTGCTGATGCTTTGGAAATTCAGAACAGATGGTGCGTTAAATATTAGAGTTGGGTGATGGTTGAGTGTGAATCCAGAAAGGGTTCCAGAGCACAAGAGAATGGAAATGTTCTTTTTGTGGTTTTCTTTTCTTTTTTTGGGAAAGGGGGATCATGACAGTTTTATGATCTTGGGCAGTTTGAGCTTTCTGAGTTGGTGCAGAAAGAACATTCTTTGTTGTGCTTTTTTGATGTTGGGTGTCCATTTTAGATCTTGAGATATTTTAGGTCTTGAGATAGATAGATAGAGATAGTATTCACTATTCACTATGGACAAAAATGGCAGACCATCTGGAGGAAAAGAGAGGAAATTTAATGCATACACCCATCGATCCCTTGGGAACCTGGAACCTGTCAATTGGCATCCCAAAGATGCTTTCTCCAGACTTTCTGGTTTTTCTTTGAAGACGTTTCGCTTCTCATCCAAGAAGCTTCTTCAGTTTTGAAGCAAAACGTCTTCAAAGAAAAACCAGGAAGCCCAGGTGCCTTTTGAAAAAGCACCTTTGGGGCAAGGTTGATTTGACCTGGATGAATGAGAATCTCCACTGGCTGTTTCATTTCTACATGGAGACCCTTGGTAGTACAGTGGTTTAATGCACCCTGTTATTAACACAGCTGCCTGCAATTACTTGCTAGTTCGAATCTCTCCAAGGCTCAAGGTTGACTCAGCCTTCCATCCTTTCTAAGGTAGGTAAATTGAGGTCCCAGTTTGTGGGGGCAATAAGCTGACTTTGTATAAATATACAAAAGTATGAAGGCTATTGCTTAACGCACTGTAAGCCGCCCTGAGTCTCCGGAGAAGGGCGGCATATAAATCAAATTAAAAAAAAAAAAAGACCACTTCTGATTAACCAATTAAATTGATAGATCTTTATGGAAATGGTTTGTTATGCTATCAGGAAAAGTTGTGATTTGATGTTAATGCCTTATTTTACTGTAACAGAGAGAATCGGAAGTCAATGCTTCCCTTCCTTCCTTCCTTCCTTCCTTCCTTCCTTCCTTCCTTCCTTCCTTCCTTATCATTCCTCACTTCTCCTTCCCCTTTCCTTCCCCTCTGCTTTCCTATTTACTTTGCATTTGTATTTTATATTACTCTATAACTCAATAAAAATGTTTACATGGGAGAATCTCCATAGGTTGTCAATTGGCATGAAATTTTAAAGTAGCAAAATAGAGACATGGAAATTTACCAATGCTGGTGGTTCCAGTTTTGGTTTTGATGCAGAGACCCTTGCACCAAAACATACAGTATGCAAACATTTTGGGAAAGGAATAGTTGTGACAGAGGAGTGTCTATAGCAGTGGTGAAATCTAAAATTTGTTACTACTGGTTCTGTGGGCGTGGCTTGGTGGGCGTGGGGTAATGTGACTGGGTGGGCGTGGCCATTTTTTTTTAACTTTTAAAAGCATTTTTTCTACAACCTCTTCGGGGAAGAGGTTGTAAAAAAAAATGTTTTCAAAAGGCTCTGACGATCCCAGCTGAGTTGCCTGATCGGCAGAGACTTTTTTTCTTTTAAATGCCTCTGACGATCAGGCAACTCAGCTTGGATGTCAGAGGCATTTAAAAGAAAAAAAAGGGTTTTTTTTTCTTTTAAAAGCCTCTGAGGATCCCAGCTGAGCCGCACGATCATCAGAGGCTTTTTTTTTTAACGTTTAAAAGATTTTTTCGGCCAAAGAGGTTATAGAAAAAATGCTTTTAAAAGTAAAAAAAAAAGCCTCTGATGATTGTGCGGCTCAGCTGGGCATGGCAGGGGGGCAGGGATTTTTGCTACCAGTTCTCCGAACCACCTGCCTCCATCGCTACTGGATCAGGCGATCCGGTCCAAACTGGGAGCATTTCACCCCTGGTCTATGGAGATTCTCACTCAGCCAGGTCATGGTTGTCCCAAAGGAACTTTTTCTTTTTTTAATAAAAGTTTTTTTTTATTTTTTAAACAAACAAACATACAAACAAACAAACAATACATCCTTAATCATTCAGTGTTTCATCTGAGTGCATATTTTGTGTCTTCTACTCCCTCCTCCATCATTTTCATATCATATTTCTATCATACCTTTATATTTTCATTTAGATTGTTACATCATTTTCCCCCAAATTTCTTATGTTTATATTAATTCAACAATCATCTAAATTTATCTATATCTATATCTATATCTATATCTATATCTATATCTATATCTATATCTATATCTATATCTATATCTATATCTATATCTATCTATCTATCTATCTATCTATCTATCTATCTATCTATCTATCTATATCTTCTCTAACCATTGATATAATTGCCCCCATACTTTAAAATACTCCAATTCTTCCTTTTTTTAATTACCAATGTTAATCTATTCATTTCTGCACATTCCAATATTTTCTAAATTACTTCTCCCTCTAAAGCGATTTTCTCTGCTTTCCAATTTTGCGCAAATACAATTCTCGCTGCAGTTACAATATGTATAATCAAATAAGTATTCTCTTTACTCATGGCAAAAATGTTTAAAGATAAATCAGCTAAATGCTGGAAATGCCATCAGATACCAGGATCGTATTATCGTATGGGGTGGAGGTGTACAGAAGCGAGGAATTACTGGATTAAAATTAGAACATGGCTAGAGGAAATGATAACACAAGGTACTGATTTAAAACCTGAACTGTTCCAAAGGGACTTTTTCAAAAGGCAACTGGACTTGATTTTTTTTTCCTTGAGGAGGTTTTGCTCCTCATCCAAGAAGCTTCTTCAGTTCTGAGTCAGTTATGACTCAGAACTGAAGAAGCGTCTTAGATAAGAAGCAAAACATATTCAAGAAAAACAAACAAATAAAGTCCAATTCCCTTTTGAAAAAGCATTTTTATGATAGAGGAGCAAAGCAACTGAGATGTCTAACCCTAAAGGCTTCTCTAGTAGATAATGCAAGAACGGGAATCCCGTAATGGCGAACCTATGGCACACATGCCCTCTCTGTGGGCACCTGCACCATCGCCAGTTGCTCTTCTGGTTTCCGGCATCCACATGCATGCCAACCAGTTGGTCTTTGTGGGTTCTGGAGCACTGGAAAACAGCCTGTAAATGGTCCAAGAAATGGCCAAAAAACAGGCCATTTTCCCAGTCTTTTTTTGGCTGTTAACATCCTGAAAATAGCTGAAAAACAGCCTGAAAATGCCCCCAAACGGCCTGAAAATGGCCCCAAAACAGGCTAAAATGTCCAAAAAGCAGGCATGCACTCATCGACCAGCTGGTCTTCGGGTTTCCGGTGCTCCAGCACATGCACATGCACGCATGTGCACGCACATTCCGGTTTGGGCACTTGGTGCCAAAAAGGTTCTCCATCACTGCTCTACTCCTTACTTAGACATTCCGTTTCTAACTCAAATATGAGTTTACTGAGAGCGGACTCCAAATACGGGCATGAAAGACTTCGAATAAAGTAAAACTCATTTCATCCCCACAGCATAAATCACCGTGGTCTGATGTAAATCTTTTATATGGGTTACAGGAGTGGCCAAAATTGTGGAAACCTTTTGGGAAAAGTGTATTTTTTAAAGCTAGCTAATAACACCACTTTTTTTGGGGAGTAGTACCAGTGGTGGGATTCAGTCAGTTTGCACCACTTCGGGAGAACCAGTTGTTAACTTTCTGAGCAGTTTGGCAAACTGGTTGTTGGAAGAAATCATTAGGGCAGAGAACCGGTTGTTAAATTACTTGAATCCCACCACTGAGTACTACCATAAAATTATATATCAATGGAAAGATAATTTAATCAAGAATGTAATGCGATAATTTTAATGAAGGATTTGCTATTAGAATAGCAGTTACAGTAGAAAGTAGAAAAATGAAACACGTAGAAAAAACGAGATATACAAAAATGATCACCCTGTCAGTTAATACTTAGTTGGGTAACCTTTAGCATGAATGATGGCCTTACAACGTCTTCCCATGGAGTGAACCAAGTCTTTGAGTTCTGCAGCTGTTCTCATGTGAAACCAAGATTGAATGATGGCTTCTATTAACTGGGTTTTATTGCTGGGTCACTTCTGACTAACAAGTTTCTTTAGTCGGCTCCATAGATTTTCAATTGGGTTAAGGTCTGAGCTATTCCTAGGCCATTCCAGCAGTGGAATAGGATTATCTTGAAACTCCAAAGAAAAAGTGATGTTATTAGCCATCAAACCTCAAAAATACCCTTTTCCCAAAAGGTTTCCACAATTTTGGCCACTACTGTAGAATCTGCTCTGTTACTTCCAAGAGGAATCACCTTCTCATCCTCAGCCAAAGTCCATTCAAGTGTAACATTTAGTTATGTATTATAAGGATTCAGCTCCACCATTTCTGCCTTCTTATCTCTGTAATAGGCTTTTGAGATAGCATACGTACAAAAATTTAACTTCTTCCTATTTCACTTTCTTTTCTTTCCCTCTCTCTTTCCAACTTCAGGCAACTTCTTCTTCTTCTTCTTTTTTTTTTAAATTGTGTTTGGATAACAAAATGAAAACATAATAGTCTTTTTAGATCCTAATGCATTATTCAAATTCTTTCCTAACTTCATAATGTTCTGAGTAGAGTCTGTGGATGTTATTCTCAGTTGGTGCTGTTTATAATCATAATAATAATGCTACTAGTAATTATGTTTTTATCCAACAAGGAAATAGCTTCCATTGTGGTCACAATTCTAATGCTTTATTATTATTTTTTTTGAAGATTGTGAATCAATCCAATCACTTGCTGGTGAAAACATCTTGCAATTGTTCTTTATTGGTGTTTTGCAAATCCCTCCTGAAAAATGACTGAGCAATGAGGATCTTTAGTGGAAGGTTGAATACAGACAGCAGGTCGGGCTGAAGCTCAGAGATGATTCAGTGAAATCCAACTGAATTTGATCTTTTATTTGCTAGTGCCTAATGGTCAGAGGGGGCGGGATGACTCAGCCATTAAAGGATGGAGAACTAACAGGTTGTCAGCTGGAGAGCTGATAGGCTGAGTTCAAGACCCAAACACCATGGAATAGGTTAAGCTCCCATTCCTGCCCCAGTGTTCTGCCCCAGCTACGGACCACAAAAAACGCAGCACACACAAACTCCATTCAAATCTTAGTTTACTGAATAAACTAGTCTTTTACAACAATGGCTGTTAATTAATTGCATTAACAGCCACCAAGAATTCAAAGAATAATAACTGAAAGCTTACTAGGGTTGGCAGAATGCCCAGAAGCAATTTGCAGGAAGCTGATAAGATAAGCAAGATAAGACACGAAGGTATGTAAATGAAGTTGTTCCCTGCAAATTGCTTCAGTCGGCGTTCCTCCTTAAATAGGCTAAGGGAGTGGCCAATTAACTCCAAACCTTACTCTCGAAGAAACCTCCTGAGGAGCCACTGCTGCCTTTTGGCAGCTCTGCACGCCCGTGCATCGAGAAAAGGCTCCTCCTCTTCGTCCTCTTCACTTAAAGGAGCTTCTGGAGGTTCTGAAGGCCCTGGCTGAAACCCTGCCTCTGGCACCACATCTTCTCCAGCCTCCTCATTGTCCGACTCAAATGCCAGCTGCAGAGGCTGCTGGTGCAGCACCACACCAGCCTCCTCACTGTCGGAATCAGCTACTAGCTGCACAGGCCGTGTACGGGCCACAACACTTAGCTGCTGCCTACCTAGCAGTTCAAAAGCATGCAAATGTGAGTACATTAATAGATACCATTTTAGTGGGAAGCAGCAGTGGGTTTCACATTATGTTACTACCGGTTCGCTGGGCGCACACTCGCTTCGTGCATGCCTGCGCGCCCGGTTCACACACACACCTGCTTCTACGCATGCACCTGACCTTCTGCGCATGTGTTTTGCTCGCACGCACCTTCCATGCATGCGCCAGGCCTGCATTATATGTGCCTAAATAGGATGGCATAGAGCCGGGGAGGGTGGGCGGGTGATTTCCGCTACCGGTTCAGGTGAACCGGTCTGAAGCAGCTGAATACCACCTCTGGTGGGAAGGTAACAAAGGTGTATTCCATGCACCTTTGGCATATAGTCATGCTGGCCAAATAACCACAAAAGTGTCTTTGGACAACATTAACTCCCTTGGTGAAGAAACAAAGATGAGCATTGCGCTCTGGAGTCAGACATGACTGGGCAGGGAAACCTTTATTGTTAATGGACAGAATCTTACCAAGCTAAAGTTATAACATTCTAACCGAATAGAAGATATAGTTCTAACTTGGGAGATTCTAACGTGTATCTACCTGGACATCTTCCTCCCATTAAGCTCAGGACTGCATAGTCTTTTAATCTGGGTCTCTTTCTGACCAAGAATGTTGCCAAGCATCTTCCCCACTGCTCCTGCATGGGCACAATCCATTACACAACAGTATTTGTATGAAGCCCCAATGATAACAGGTTTTAATGATCTCTTTTTGTTCGGTATAGACTTGGTTGGTGCAAATGTATAGGTTTTAATTGTGTTTTGACACACATTTCTTATTTGTTCCCCTGTAGGCCTAACCTGCAGATACTGTTCTCCTCAGGTGCCAGAGAGATGCCTTCTGTTTTAGTTAGCGAACACCTCCTCTGTGGGTTACACAAACCAACAAAAGAATAGAAGGAAGTATTTAAAGTAAAATTTAACCCACCAAATAGATAAACTTTTACCAAGTTTAAGAGCAATATTTCACACATAAAACAATAACATGGCAAATTCTCTCTCTCTCCC
>NW_027256884.1:4910289-4957789 GCF_029215685.1 Pituophis catenifer annectens
TAGTGCATAAACCAATTGTGAAATCTAGTCTCTAATAAAAGCAATATTTTGGATTGGCTCAAATCCCCTGAAATTTGTTTTTATTTTTGTAGAATTTAACTACAAGTTTAATTTATTTCAAAGTATTCCTTGAAAGCGTAAGCGCTTCTTATTCAACCTTCTGGCATTGATATTGTTGTTTTGAAGTTCCTTGGGCTGTGAAGGCTTTGGAGCAATTAACTGAAGCTCCTAAACTACTAGCTTATATTTACAAGAAGTTGAAGAGAATTGGTGAAGTTGGTTTTAATTATTTGCGTAACCTCCAAAGTTATGAACTTGAATATCATGTCCCAATAAACGAGTGAAAAGCTGTTTTAAAGAACAAGTAATTACTCTGTTTTGATCTTAAAATTACTCTTTCCCTTCAAGGATGTCTATGTTCTTCTTAGCTACAACCTCAGTTTATGAAATACATTAGGACATTAACTTTTTTTGCCAAAAATTCAATGGTGGGTTGCCCCCGGTTCAGACCGGTTCGCAAGAATTGGTAGTAAAACCAGTGGGAGGCTCCGCCCACTGACCCGGGCATCATCAGGAAGCTTCTGCGCATGCGCACGCATGGTCCCATTGCGAACCAGTAGTAAAGGTAAGTAGAAGCCACCCCTGCAAAAAATATTATATAAAGTAATACCAAAGCAAAAATCTCCACTTACTGTATACGAGGGGCTCTCCCAATTTAGCAACTTTAAGAATTCCTCAATCTGACTAGGGAATTCTGGGAGTTGAATTCCCCAAGTTTTAAAATTGCCAAGTTTGGAGACCCTTGCTGTATACCAATAAATTCAGAGGTGGTATTCAGCCGGTTCGCACATCATGGGTGGCCTGCCTCCCACTCTCCCCCCCGTCTTCCCACTCCAGTGCTATGCCATCCTATTTAGCCCATTTTCAAGGCCAGGCATGCACGGCGAACCAGTGGTAAAAATACGTGCAACCCACCTCTGAATAAATTACCTATACTTTGTCAACCTTTGACATATTTTCAGTTTATTTATTTATATTTTATTGAAAAGCGGGCAAGGAAGAAGGCTTTTGGTCAGTGGTGGGTTGCTCCCGGTTCTGTCCGGTTCTTTAGAACTGGTAGTAAAAGCGGCAGGAGCAGGGGTGAAATTTTGTTACTACCAGTTCTATGGGCGTGGCTTGGTGGTGGGGATAATGTGACCGGGTGGGCGTGGCCAACTTTTTTTTTTTTTTACTTTTAAAACCATTTTTTTCTACAACCTCTTCAGCCGAAGAGGTTGTAAAAAAAATGCTTTTAAAAGCCTCTGACGATCCCAGCTGAGTTGTCTGATCAGCTACCGGATCCCGGACTACCAGATCCCAGGTGATCCAGTCTGAATCGGGAGCATTTCACCCCTGGGAGGGAGGCTCCGCCCATCCACCCGGACGTCATAATTGATGATTTGCGCATGCACAGAAGCGTGCGCTCCCATTGCGTACCAGTCTTAAAGGTAAGTAGAACCCACCCCTGCTTTTGATCCAGTACTTCAGATTCGTTCTACTTATGAGATCGTTTCCCAAACTTTTTTTCTTTTTAAATTTTGATTTTCTTACCAAGTGTTAATCTGCTATTGATTTTGCATGATGTAATAATTCAATAGGATGTGGATAAATGAGGCTACATTCTGTCTGATTGCTTGTTTGTGGCTTTGTGTAGATTTTAATGTCTGTTGCGACTTTACCCTTTTTAAATGGCCTGAATTAATTAAAAATATTCATTTTTGGCTTTGTGACTGCTATCTCTGAGCCATTGTTATTCGTATCAGCTATTAATATTATAATGCAGTCTTTCATTGTTTTACATTTAATTTTAATAAAGAAAGGGAAATACAGTTTAGAGGACTGGAGAATTGGAAATGAAGCTTGTGAGGAGATTGCAAGCGAACTGAATTTTTTTTTTTTTTAGCCTCCTATTTATTCTAGATCTTTCCACTTTGAGAATGAGTTCAGAACTTATTTTTCCTGCAACTGATAAAGCAAATAACTATTTCAGAACTGTCATACCTGAGTTGTTTGAAAGCGATGAAGAATAACACACAGCCTAAATTGAGGCATTGAATAGTAATACCACTTTATAATGCCTTGGTAAGGCCACACTTGGAATACTGCAATGTATGTAGTACATTTATGATGTAAAAAAAAAAAATGTGGAGACTCTAGAAAGAGTGCAGAGAAAAGCAACAAAGATGATTAAGGGACTGGAGGCTAAAACATATGAAGAACGATTGCTGGAACTGGGTATGTCTAGTCTTATGAAAAGAAGGACTAGGGGAGACATGATAGTAGTGTTCTAATATCTCAGGGGTTGCCCCAAAGAAGAGGGAGTCAAGCTATTCTCCAAAGCACCTGCGGGTAGAACAAGAAGCAATGGGTGGACACTAATCAAGGAGAGAAGCAACTTAGAACTAGGGAGAAATTTCCTGACAGTTAGAACAATTAATCAGTGGAACAACTTGCCACCAGAAGCTGTGAATGCTCCAACACTGGAAGTTTTTAAGAAGATGTTGGATAACCATTTGCCTGAAATGGTATAGGGTTTCCTGCCTGAGGAGTGGGTTGGACTAGAAGACCTCCAAGGTCCCTTCTAACTCTCCTATCCTATCCTATCCTATCCTATCCTATCCTATCCTATCCTATCCTATCCTATCCTATCCTATCCTATCCTACTATATAATTGGGTATCAGCAGCGTACTAATAGATATCAGTTATTAAAAAAAAAAACACAGAGAAAGAAGGGGCAAAACTCCAGTTTAATTTCTCTGATTGGAGAAGTTCCATTAGACACAGGACATTTTGACCACATTC
Source organism: Pituophis catenifer annectens (assembly GCF_029215685.1). NCBI lineage: Eukaryota > Metazoa > Chordata > Lepidosauria > Squamata > Colubridae > Pituophis > Pituophis catenifer. Next base: position 4,913,132 of record NW_027256884.1, read on the forward strand.
ATAGGATGAATGTCTTGTCAATGGCAAAATACAACCAAGTACACCTATATCTATAACGCATCAGCCATCATTTTTTAAAATCTTTCCTTCCTCTATGCTAATATATATATATCAGTAAATAAAGTAGAGAGGTTCTCACTTCCCTTTCCATTTTCTGACTTTTTCACTTTTATCCCATAAAAGGAAGAGAACCAGTTTGATATAGTGGTGAACATGCTTAGTCTAGAAACCAGGAGACAGTGAGTTCTAGTCCCACCATATCCATGAAAGCTGGTTGGGTGACTTTGGGCCAGTCATTTTCTCTCTCAGCCCAATTCCCCCTCACCTCAGGGTGGTTGCTGTGGGGAAAATAGGATGTATTGCAGCGATGAAATCCATTTTTTTTACTACCAGTTCTGTGGGTGTGGCTTGGTGGGCGTGGTGTGGTATGTTTTGGTGGGTGTGGCAGGGGAAGGATACTGCAAAATCTCCATTCCCACCCCACTCTGGGGCCAACCAGAGGTGGTATTTATCACTTCTCTGAACTACTCAAAATTTCCGCTACCGGTTCTCCAGAACCTGTCAGAACCTGCTGGTTTTCACCCCTGATGTATTGGATATGTTTGCCTTGAGTTATTTGTAAAAATAATAAAGACTGGATACAAACAAACAAACAAACAATAGTGGGAAATAAATAAAGTTTAATAGAATGCATTGTGGAAGGTGTAGGAATTTTATTCTACCCCACTTTCACATTCTATGGATGTCCTGAGAACAACCAAGATGGGAATTCCTAGATAGGCAGCATTTTTGTGGTGTCCCTCTAGGACACCATCTTCTTGATCAGTATTCCATACAGTGTATAAAAGGAGGGAGGCAAGAGGATGACAGTTAGTTTTAAGCACCTGAATTCAAACTTGGCAATCAGGATAACGCTTTGATATTTTCTCCTTCATGCTCCTCAAAGGTCTTTCCTTCATCTTTAAGAAGACGCTCTGATCAATTTTGTATATAATTTTGATTTGATTCAGCATTAAAACTTGCAATTTATTTGTCTGACACTATTTGCAATGCTATGGGAAAACATGACGAACGTGGTGGGGTTATTTTCCATCCTACAGCTGCTCAAATAATTTATTAAGCTTGTTGTGTCAGGTCTCAGACTGGTGTGTTATTATTCATTGTCCTCCAAGTGTTTAGTGAGCAGACAGGTATCTATTAATCTGTTTTGATTTTTTTAAATATAAAATTCAGGGGAAAACTGAAAAACAGCAATGAGATTGGCTCATTGCCATACTCTAATTAGTCTGCAAGATGTTACTTCTTGAAGCTGGACCATGAATCTTAAACAGGAAGGACTATACAAATTATCATTTTTTTTTTCTGAAAGTATGCTACTTCAGTGGGAATATTTGCTTTGAGGTTACTTTTCATGAAATTTGTCAAAGTTTTGCTTATGTTGTCATAACCAGAAGCAATTCAGAAGTCTGGTTTTGGCAAAGCTCGGCAGGAAACTCACCCGGGACAAAAGTATTGTCTACTTCTTATGAAATTATGTACATATTCTCCCCAAACTAAATTTAACTTAATTAGCAATCGGATTGCAAACTTTATCTCCCTTCCAGATAAAACATAGAACTTTATCTCCCTTCCATGAAAAACATAAAATATAGACTAATAAGAGTTGGATGAAACCTTGGAGTGTCTTCAAGTCCAACCACTTGTTCAAGCAGGAGACCCTATATCTTTTGGGTTAAATGGCTGTTCAGTCTCTTCTTGAAAGCATCCAGTGATGAAGCTCCCACAACTTCTGAAGGCAACTTCTGTTCCATGGGTTGATGGTTCTCACTGTCAGAAAATTTCTCTTTATTTCTAAGTTGGATCTCTCTTTAATGTCTTTCCACCAGTTACTTCTTGTCCTGCCCTCAGGTGCTTTGGAGAATAGGTCAACGCCCTCCTCAAGTACTGGGTTGGGCTGTTATTATATAACTGCTAATCCTTCTCTTCATTAGACTAAAAGGTCAAGATAAAGGTTCCCCTCGCACATATGTGCTAGTCGTTCCTGACTCTAGGGGGTGGTGCTCATCTCTGTTTCAAAGCTGAAGAACCAATGCTGTCCGAAGACATCTCAGTGGTCATGTGGCCGACATGGCTAAATGCCAAAGGTGCATGGAACACTGTTATCTTCCCACCACAGGTGGTCCCTATTTTTCTACTTGCATTTTTTATGTGCTTTCGAACTACTAGGTTGGCAGAAGCTGGGACAAGTAATGGGAGCTCATCCCATTATGCGGCACTAGGGATTTGAACCGCTGAACTGCTGACCTTTCAATCGACAAGCTCAGCATCTTAGCCACTGAGCCACCATGTCCCTTTTCATTAGACTAGACATACATAATTCCCTCAATGATTCATTTAGCCTCCAGTCCCCTAATCATCTTTGTAGCTCTTCTCTGAATTCTTTTTTTAGGGTTTCAATGTCTTTTTTGTATGATGGTGATTGGAAATATTTCCAATCCAATAACATCTGGAAGGCATGAAATTGAACAATATTGGTCTATACAGTATGCTTGATTGCTGTCAATCAGGGATGACTTTATCTAATTAATTGTGGGGTTTTTTTACATTCAATTGTGTCTGATTCTCAGAGACTGCATGGATAAGTCCCATGTAGAAAAAACAATTACTACCAACCTGCCTTCCATTGAGGACCTGTATACTGCACGAGTCAAAAAGAGGGCTGTGAAAATATTTACAGACCCCTCACATCCTGGACATAAATTGTTTCAACTCCTAACCTCAAAACGATGCTATAGAGCACTGCACACCAGAACAACTACACACAAGGGCAGTTTTTTCCCGAACGCCATCACTGCTAAACAAATAATTCCCTCAACACTGTCAAACTATTTATTAAGTCTGCATTACTATTAATCTTCTCATCGTTCCCACCACCCATCTTCTCCCACTTATGACTGTATGACTGTAACCTTGTTGCTGGTATCCGAACCGGGAGCATTTCACCCCTGCGTGAGCCCCATTTGCTGCAAGGAGGCAAGTTGCTGGGAAACAGATTTTTTTTTTCTTGTGCTAATCAGGCTGTGCTGAAAATGAAAATTAAGCTAAAGCAAGCTGTTTGCTATTTGCTGCAAGGAAGCAAATTGCTGGGAGGCAGAGGCAGATTTTTTTTCCTTGTTTTCCTCCCCCAAAAAGATAGGTGCATCTTATAGTCCAGAGCGTCTTATACTCCGAAAAATACGGTATATAAAAAAAGAACCAGTCTTAAACTACAAACATAAAGAAAATCATTGTGGTCTATTTGAAGGTATTTCCCCAAACCAGCTTCCCCTCATGATTTTCCTTTTGAAAAATGGAAAGAATTGCTTACTACACATTCAACCATACAGAAGTCTACCCTTTCTTTATATAGATGTGAGAAGTCTGAAGATAATTTGCAAAGTTGTCAAACATTTCGTAGTCTTATCGCTGGATGATAAATGCTTGATAGTATCCCGTGAATTAGGGCAGCAATTGTTTGCATTTATGTTGTTAAAAAAAAAAAACTTTACTGTGAAAAGTGATCAAAACATGCCCATAAGAGGCAGCGAGTACGATTTGTCATTTTGATGAAAAAGCTTTACTTTACCTACTAGAGTTGTTCCCTGGAGGTATGTAAAAAAAAATTTAAGGCAAGCTTGGATTTAGACAATAAGATAGGGGATGAAAATAAACAGTGGTATTTTCAGAGAAGACTCAGAACTGCATTAAAATGACAGAGGGGCAGTCTGGTATTCAAAATATTTTGCTGAATTCTGGTGATACACATAAGGTACTGGCCTAGGCTTTCACTTAAATTAGCTTGCTTTTTCATTAATAGTGCTATTATCTTTACTTATAAAACTATTTGCAAATTGTTCTTAGTGAAATGTCCCTATTTACCCAGTGTCAGATACTAGATCATATAGTGCCTACAGTATCTCCAGTGGTGGGATTCAGCTGGTTCGCACAAGTTCACCTGAACTGATAGCTAACATTTTGTGCAGCCGGCTGAATTTATTTATTTATTTATTTTATTCAATTTATATCCCGCCCTTCTCTTAGTGGACTCAGGGCGGTGCATACCCAGAACTAAAACACATATCAATACAAAATTTAAAATTATTAAAAGAATTAAATAACTGTGGCCCAAAAAATTTAAAACATTGAAAACTAAAACTCATTTAACAATTTAAAAGCTAAAAAAGACTAAAAAAAAAAGGGGGGGGGTTCACACCAGCCCTGCTTGATGGAAAAGAAAAGTTTTTAGGGCATGGCGAAAAACCCGGAGATCCGAAATCCTTCGTATCTCCGGGGGCAAATCGTTCCAGAGGGCAGGAGCTGCCACAGAGAAGGCCCTCACCCTGGGGGTCGCCAGCCAACATTGCCTGGCTGACGGCACCCTGAGGAGTCCCTCTCTGTGGGAGCGTACTGGTCGGTGGGAGGCTATTGGCGGCAGAAGCGGTCCTGCAAATACCCAGGTTCCATGCCATGAAGAGCTTTAACCAACACCTTGAAGCGCACCCGGAAGACCACTGGAAGCCAATGCAGCTCACGCAGGAGAGGTGTCACATAGGAGCACCCTGTCTCATAATAATCCTCTGCGCGGCCGCATTCTGCACCAATTGGAGCCTCCGGGTGCTCCTCAAGGGGAGCCCCATGTAGAGAGCATTGCAGTAGTCCAGGCGGGAAGTGATGAGTGCCTGAGTGACTGTGCGTAAGGAGTCCCAATCCAGAAAGGGACGCAACTGGGGGTGAATGTGCCTCACCCCCTCCCCTCCCAGGCCTCTTGCCAATGGCTTCCCAGCACTTCTTCTCCTTGTAGCACTGAGCTCCTTGGCTTTTGAAATCCAGTGCTCTTTGGATCAGCTGCTTGGACTTGGAAATTGAAGAAGTGGAGGTGAGGCCAGGTGAGCGGGTGGCAGGAAGGCCAGGCAAGCCACCAGCTCTTGGATCAGCTGCTCAGGCTTGGCTGAATCCCACCACTGGATTTACCACGCTAGATAGAACCCAAGGGGTAGATCAGTGTCTCTCATCTGAAAGATGTGTGGATTTTAAATCCCAGAATTCCCTAGCCAGCCATCAAGGAGTTTCCACAGAAGTTCATGGGGAATAACAGAGCTAAGAATCTGTGGGAGTTCCAGATCCAGATGGACAGGCAGGCATTAGATAACCAACCAGACATTCTAGTAGTAGACAACTTAATAGACAAAGACCAGAAGAGCTCAGGAGGCCAGGCAAGCGGAGCGAGGCCAGGTGCCCCTCAACATGAGTGATGAATTGGCCATGCCCACCCAGTCACATGTCCACCCATCCAGGTCCACCCAGCTGGTCATTAGGGCAGAGAACCAGTTGTTAAATTATTTGAATCCCACCACTAACTACCATATTTTTCGGAGTATAAGATGCACCGGAGTATAAGACGCACCTTAGTTTTTGGGGAGGAAAATAAGAAAAAAGCTGATTGGCAGGTGGATCAGCCTCCCGGAATATCCCCAATCAGCTGTTCCCAGAGGTGAATTTTAGCAACAGGTTCATTGGTTGTGAGCTCTGTGCCTTGGTTTTTTTTTTTTTTTTTTTTTTCTGCCTCTGAAACTTCTGAAACTCTGTTTCAGAAAAAAACTTATATTTCCTGCCTCTGAAAGCCTCGAAAACAGAGCTTCAGAAAAAAAGCCTCTGAAGCTCTGTTTGGGAGCTTCTTTTCTGAAGCTTTTTTCAGCCCCTGAAACTTCCATTTGAGAAGCTGGGCAGGGCTATATTCGGAGTATAAGACATACCCAGATTTTCACCCTCTTTTTTTGGGGGGGGGAAAGGTGTATCTTATACTCCAAAAAATACACTATCTCCCATCTGTGAACTTATACAGAAGGACAAGCAGACTTCCTCCAATTAACAAATATCATGCTTAGTTGGATAAATGGCCTAGATATTAATATATAAAAAAGGTAAAGTTTTCTCTGTCCAGTTGTGTCCAACTCTAGAGCACAGTGCTCATCTCCATTTCTTGGTCAAGGCAGCCAGTGTTGTCTGAATAATTTTTCCATGGTCATGTGGCCAACATGGCTTTTCACCAAAGGTGTACGGAATGCTGTTACCTTTCCACCAAAGTGGTACCTGTTAATCTACTCACATTTGCATGCTTTTTGAAGCTGAGCAAGGAACGGGAGCTCACCCATTGCCGGCTGCTCAGATTTCGAACATAGACTGTCAGCTTTCTAGCTGACAAGCTCAGTGTTTTTAACTGGCATTCTATCTCCTGGATATTAATATATAGAATGCTTATTTTATCTTTATGAACCAACACATTTGAAGATGTAAGTTTAGCCTAGCATGGGCAACCATTACTGTACTGCTTGAGATTCATAATAAATCTGTAAGAATTGAAAATAAGCAATCTCTATTGTTGGAACCACTTGAGCATGGAAGGATAATAATCAAATGTCTTTTTTTAAAAAAAATAGATGGGTGGAAGAACTTTTGCAAAGAAAGACTAAAAAGAAAGGATTTCTTCACTGCTGATGATAGTCCTCACGTGAATTAACCACCTCCTGTTTATAGTAACATCAATAACATAATCTAATATTTTCATTTCCTCTAGTTTAACCCTGAATTAAATTATAGCAAATAGAATGCATATACTATTATGGGTTGCCCAATTTCCCCTCGGCAGAAGGCCCACGTCGGGCCCTAAAAACTTATTTTTTTCAGTTAGCCGGTCTGTCCTGATTTTAGGGTTAGTTTTAAAATTTTAATATTTATTTTAATTGACAAGTTTTAAATTATGGGCCAAATTTATAAATTATTTTAACTTTATTTTTTAACTGTGATGTTTGTATAGATGTTTTTTATCTGGCTGTTCACCACCCTGAGTCCGAAAGGAGAAGGGCGGTATAGAAATTCAAATAAATAAATAAATAAATAAATAAATAAATAAATAAATAAATAAATAAATAAATAAATAAATAAATAAATAAATAAATAAATAAATAAATAAATAAATAAATAAATAAATAAATAAATAAATAAATAAATAAATAAATAAATAAATAAATAAATAAATAAATGCTCTCACCAAATGATGAACAATGACCAGTTAAATTTTGCAAAAGATTCCCAAACCTACCTTGAACGATTATGGTGGGATAACCAATTTATTACTCTTGGTCTCCAATTGCACAATCCTTAATAATGAGACTCTCAAATTAACTTGCAAATGCCATAACGGCCCCTAATTTACTCTGCTTGAGCTGACCTATTGGTTTGCTATGTAATTATGCCGCCTTTCTTCCAATTCTGTCTCCATAACAATATCTCGGGGAGGTAAGTTAGCAAAGAGACGGTGATTCAAAAACCCTGTGAGAAATTTCAACATTAGTCCAAATTCTGAATCTCAGCAGCACCGTGGCTGTTTCCCAACTAACCCCTAAATTTGTTCTGTGTTGCCTGCTATTGTTCTGTTGTCATTGGATGCTGAGCTGATTTATCAATGTCCTTGCCAATGTAACCTTACTCTTCTTTGTGTGTGTCTGTTTGCCTTTTTAGACACTGTCTGGGACCAATAACCCATGTACATGTGTGCATTCATACATAGCCAAAACACAATTCCTTTTCAGGGTAACCAGCAGTGTGTAAACTTCAAAAAAGGAGAAAGACACAAGAAGACACAATAATCCAAAGAACTAAAGTTTTAAGGGGGGGAAAAAAGTAAGGAACAGTTTCTAAATCTAGTTTGTAAAAACTTCATTTGCTTCCATCTCTTTCTATCCTGGCAAACAATCCTTGATTAGGTGACCAATAAAGGAGATAAATAAAGGATGTGGTGGCTCAGGGGCTAAGACATTGAGCTTGTCGATCAAAGGTCGGCAGTTCAGTGGTTCGAATCCCTAGTGCCGCATAACGGGGTGAGCTCCCATTACTTGTCCCAGCTTCTGCCAACCTAGCAGTTCGAAAGCACGTAAAAAATGCAAGTAGAAAAACAGGGATCACCTTTGGTGGGAAGGTAACAGTGTTTCATGCATCTTTGGTGTTTAGTCCTACCGGCCACATGACCACGGAGACGTCTTCGGACAGTGCTGGCTCTTTGGCTTTGAAACGGAGATGAGCACCGCCCCCTGGAGTTGGGAACAACTAGCACATATGTGCGAGGGGAACTTTTACCTTTAAAGGAGAATATTTGTAGCTCATGGTTGAAAGGAGGGGAGCTTTGTGGTCTCTGAGCTTGGTTGTTTTCTTGCAGACATTTCATGACCCAAACTACAGTAGGTAACATCATCAGGGCTAGTACTAGAAGCAATTAGCATTGATAACATAACCTAGTTTGGGTCATGAAATGTCTGCAAGAAAACAACCAAGCTCAGAGACCACGAAGGGTCCCCCTTCTCTGTGTGTGTCATGTACACCAGTTTGTTTTGTTCTTTAAAGGACCTTTTGACTATTTTTCCAGGAATATCTGAGTCCTGATCTGTATAGACATCAGAGTTGGTTTGGGTTAGGACAGAGGTGGGCAAATATGGCTCTTTTACAGCCTATGGACTTCAACTCCCAGAATTCAAGCTGTCTCAGGAATTCTGGGAGTCGAAGTCCACAGGTTGTAAAAGAGCCACATTTGCCCACCCCTGGGTTAGTGGGATGTACAGAGAAATGATCCTTCCCAAGATTACTGGTTCCTGGAACCCTTCTGTGGTACAAAACAGAGCAGAAAGAATAAGGAAAAGATGCAAGTGAATAAATGGGCACATAGAAGGAAGGAGACATTTGTGGGTGACAAACCAAGCTAGAACACACACAAATTAATATCCTGAAGTGAATAATTATCAAATGTGGTGGCTTCTCTTATTTTTGCATAATCCTCTTCTATCTCCGCAAGAACGAAAATATTAGAACAATATTGGAATGGAGAGAGAGGGGGGTGGAGGGAGAGATGGGATAGATAGATAGATAGATAGATAGATAGATAGATAGATAGATAGATAGATAGATATAGATAGAGAGAGAGAGAGAGAGAGAGAGAGATGGATTAGATAGATAGATAGATAGATAGATAGATAGATAGATAGATAGATAGATATAGATAGATAGATAGAGAGAGAGAGAGAGAGATGGATTAGATAGATAGATAGATAGATAGATAGATAGATAGATAGATAGATAGTGATAGATTGTGATAGATAGATAGATTGCGATAGATAGATAGATAGATAGATAGAGAGAGATGGATTAGATAGATAGATAGATAGATAGATAGATAGATAGATAGATTGTGACAGATTGCGATAGATAGATAGAGAGATAGAGAGAAAGAGAGATGGATTAGATAGATAGATAGATAGATAGATAGATAGATAGATAGATAGATAGAGATTGCGAGAGAGAGAGAGAGAGAGAGAGAGAGAGAGAGAGATGGATTAGATAGATAGATAGATAGATAGATAGATGATAGATAGACAGACAGACAGACAGAAATAGGTATAGATAAATCTAACAAATCCTTATATGAGCTTTGCTGAAAGCAACTACATTCTTTTTTTTAAAAAAAAATTACAAAGTTTCTCTGCCATCTGTCTTTCTAGAAGGCAATGGAAGTATTCCCGAGATTAACGGAATCGAGATATTGCCACTATTCTTTTCCATGGACATGTTTGTATCACACCTTCATGGGCACAGCCAGGCATAAGGCTTGTTTCTGACTATATTGCAAAATTCCATCTGCATCTCTACAAGTGGCGATTGGCTCAGTTACTTCAAAGATGTTTCAGAAAACTGGAAAAATTGAGAGGAGGAGGAGGGGAGGAGGAGGGGGAAGAGGGGGAGGAGGAATAATAATGACATAAACTTACCAAATAAGATATCCACTTGGAATTAAAAAAAGAAGATGGCAGACAAAGAAATGGGAATAGGTCTCACGCCATTCCGTTGGCAGTGATTTCATTTATTTGTGATTGGAGACCAGCTGTCAAAAAAATACATTTTCCAAAGAGAAAGATAGGACAGAGAGGAAAGACATTTAAAAAAAGAAGTGAACAAAAATTTAAATTTGACCAAGGATTGTTGGCAAAGGGGAGAATAGATTCAATCAAAGATTTATATAAGCTGATGTGTGACAAAGGCAAAGCAAAAAATGTTTATAAAATGTTCATAATTTAATGTTTAAATGCAAATTCAAAGAGATAACATATCCCACCCATTAGCTTACTTCTTCCCGCGTGATCCACCCTTCTTGGTTAATTTTTAGTTTCTAAATTCATGAATAGCCATGTGGGATGGAGCCATAAGGTAATGTGAATCTTTTCATCTCTTTTCGTCTTCATCTTTTCCTGTCAGAATAATCCCAAAACTGTTTTTCAAAAGGCAACTGGATTTTGTTTTCCTTGAAGAGATTTTGCTTCACATCCAAGAAGGTTCTTCAATTCCTACTGAATAGTGGAGAATGGAAGGATTTGTATTCCTTGCAGTCATCTGGTGATTATCACTCTTTCTTAGAATTGTTGAGGCCACCTGTGTTGTGGTCCGCCAGTTGCCTGTGGAGCTGGCAGCAGAGTCGGACACTGATGAGGCTGGGGAGGAACATGGGCCAGTCCTGGAGTCAGGGAAGGCCCAGATGAGGGCTCTGCGTCAGAGGCAGAGATGGGGCCAGGGCCATCTGGGAGTGATGCGCGAACTCCAGACCCCCAGAGTCTGACAGCAGAGAGGCAGAGGAACAGGAGGAACCTGTTCCTAGTTTGCGCATGTGCAGAGCTGCCAGAAGGCAAGAGCAGCTAAAGCAAAAGGGATGACTCGGGAGTAAGGCCAGGAGATGATTGGCCCCTCCCATAAGGCTTATAAAAGAAGCAGAGGCACTTGGGCTTTTTTGCAGGAAAGCAACGTTGCTAACTCTGTTTCCAGTCGGCGTCTCTTGTTTGTTTGTGAACTTTGTGGGGCTTTGCCAAGAAAGGCCTTTGGCAGGGTGTCAAAGAAGATAAAGGTTGGTGATTATCCCGAAGGACTTCTTCCAAAGGACTTGTTTTGCAACTAATTGGGACTCATCTGGGAATGAACATAATTCTCAGCTGTTACAATAAAATAGTTTTTTGGGGGACTAATTGTGTCTTGTAATGACTCAGTAAGCCTAAGTCACAACAACCTGTAGGTGTATCTGTGCCCTCAAGGTCACCTCAATAATGAAAATGGGTGTGGAACCTTCTTAGAACTTTGGAAAGGACTGTGTTGAAAACAGGAGATGGGTGGTGTCGTGTCCATCCCACTCTCTTGAGAGAGGGCTGCTCAATCTTAATGTAAATGGCTTCTTTGACCCCTCTTTCAAACCAGCAGTCCTGTCTGTCCGGAATGTGGACTTTGCTATCTTCAAAACTGAAGAAACGTCTTGGATGAGAAGCGAAACGTCTTCAAGGACAAACAAAGTCTTTTGAAAAAGCACCTTTGGGACAACCAGGACCTTGAATGACTGAAAATCTCCACAGACATGTTGGAATAATTTATCCTATCTAAACAACTCCCGGTATCCTATTGTGTATAAAAATATACATTGCATCAGTCCTTACTTATCATCACTAGAGGATTTAGTGATACCGAATCCCCAAGAATCGAATAACTAAACCTGGGAAATCTGCATTAAGAGCTGTAAAGTTAGACAAAGTTGTATTGCCAAAGGATCCTTCCCTGTCATTTAGGGCATGAAATGAATATGAATAATTAAGAATTCCGACTGAAGGAGAAAAGCTGAGAGTCTAATGGAAATCTCCTGACAATCACGATTATCTATAATATCAGTCAGAGTCAATTCAATGGAACATGTACATTATCCTAGGGTTTTTTTTTTCCCCCCTCTGGCATCACATTCCCTATGCAGAAAGCTTTCTCTAACCATTAAGACTCACCGGTCTTTAAGTATAAAGGATCCCTAATACTTTACTCATGTTTCCATATTATGTTTTCCTAGTATGCAAGAGATATGGCTTAGGGTCAGGGTACCTACCAGACCGCCTGATGCTACCGATAACCTCCCACCGGCCAATAAGCTCTCACAGAGAGGGCCTCCTCAGGGTGCCATCGGTCAAGCAATGTTGGCTGGCGGCTCCCAGGGGGAGAGCCTTCTCTGTGGGGGCACCCGCCCTGTGGAATGAGCTACCTCCCGGAATACGACTGATCCCAGACCTCCGTACTTTCCGTAAGGCCCTGAAGACTTATTTATTCCAGCAAGCCAGCCTAGCCTAAATAGTTTTTTTAATGGGAATTTTTAAATTTTATAGACTTGGGGTTTTAAATTGGGAGGCCGATTGATTTAATTTATTTTAGATATCTTAACTTTTGTATTGTATGTATTTTAATTTTGGCTGTCCACCGCCCTGAGTCCCTTTTGGGAGAAGGGTGGTATACAAATTCAATAAATAAATAAATAAATAAATAAATAAATAAATAAATAAATAAATAAATAAATGGAATAATAACAAGACAAAGATGCAGAAGTGCTTCAACAACCTTCTAAAAGGATGCAGATGACCAGCTGTCTGCAAGGAATATAAATCCTTCCATTCCCCACCATCCTGTCAGAGCTGAAGAAGCTTCTTGGATGAGAAGCAAAATGTCTTCAAAAGAAAAAAAGCAGAAAGTTCAGTTGCCTCCTGAAAAAAACATCTTTGGGCCAGCCAAGACCTGGATGACAGAGAATTTCTACAGACAAAGATGCACCGTTTCACAGATGGAACGGATCTGATAAAATTCAAGAGGACCCAGAATTCCTGAATAAGACTACCTAAGCACAGATTTGAGGACAGATGTTAAGAAGAATAAAATAACGGAAAGCAAGTCCAGTTTCCCCCGCATAATATGCCATACAGCCATGGAAGAATAGATGAGAAAGCTGACATTAATTGATTTAAAAGACCTTGGTTTTATTTTTCAAGCATGGCTTACGAGTATATAGAGATCAGGTTTCAAGGATGAAAAGATGGAAGAGCTCTTCCTTTCATTTTTTTTTTTAATTCTTTCATCCACTTGATGAAAAACCATAAAGCATCAGAAGCAAAGATCAGACTTCTTACTCTGATCTTGTGAAAAAGTGTGCTTTGTGTATAGATACTTACAAATAGAAAGAAGAAGAAAAACCTGACACACAAGGGGACTATTGTAATGCTCTCTACATGGGGCTCCCCTTGAGGAGCGCCTGGAGGCTCCAGCTGGCGCAGAGTGCGGCCGCACGGGTGGTGATGGGAGCGACATGGTGCTCCCATGTGACACCTCTCCTGCGCGAGCTGCACTGGCTCCCGGTGGTCTTCCGGGTGCGCTTCAAGGTTTTGGTTACCACCTTTAAAGCGCTCCATGGCTTAGGACCTGGTTATCTACGGGACCGCCTACTACCACCAATAGCCTCCCACCGGCCAGTACGCTCTCATAGAGAGGGACTCCTCCGGGTGCCGTCAGCCAAACAATGTCAGCTGGCGACCCCTAGGGGGAGAGCCTTCTCTGTGGGGGCACCAACCATCTGGAATGAGCTCCCCCCAGAGATACGGAGGATCCCGGACCTGCGTACCTTCCGCCGCGCTGTGAAGACTTTTTTATTCCATCAAGCAGGCTTGGCCTAATCTCCTCCCTCTTTTAATATGTAAATTTTAATCTGTTTTTAAATTATTGGGGTGTTTTAATTTGTCTGTGCCAAAATGATTTAATTTGATTTTAACTGGTTTTTAAATTTTTTGTATTTATGTATTTTATTGTTTGGCTGTTCACCGCCCTGAGTCCTTCGGGAGTAGGGCGGTATATAAATCAAATAAACTAAACTAAACTAAAAAATATCAATTCAACACCGAGTCTACAAAAAAAAAAAAAAGATTTTAAGAAGATTGAGAAGTATTAAATCAGAGGGTTTGGGTTTGTTTTTTTTTTAAGTGGGGTCAAAGTTTGTCACTCATGTGCTGATGCACTGAGAGACTCTATATAACAGGGCTGAAACATTCTATCACAATACCACAAAAAAATTGTTGTGATTTGTCTTTAGCCAAGTATATTTCATGCAGTGGTAGGATTCAAATATTTTTACTACTGGTTCTGTGGGCGTGGCTTGGTGGGCGTGGCCAGGGGGTGTGACAGGCAGCACTTGGCCTCCTGAACCCCCTCCCTGAAACTTCCTGGGAGTGAAAATGGGCTGTGGAGGGGCCGCCCCGCCCCCCCCACTCCCCATTTTGGGCCTAGGAGGCCTCCCTGAAACCTCTTGGGAGCAGAAACAGTCCACACGGAGAGGGGGGGTGCACTTACCTGGGAGCCAAGGAGCCTTGGTGGTGCAGCAGACTAAAGTGCTGTTAAGTAGCACTTAGCTGCCTGCTGCCTCCAATTACTGTGAGTTCAAATCTCACCAGGCTCAAGGTTGATGCAGCCTTCCATCCTTCCGAGGTAGGTAAAATGAGGACCCAGATTGTGGGGGGGCAATAAGCTGACTTTGTATAAAAAAAGAACACCGCTTAGGAAGGGGGGGCCGAAAGCCCTACTAAGCAGGTGTATACAAAAGTATGAAGGCTATTGCTTAACGCATTGTAAGCCGCCCTGAGTCTCCGGAGAAGGGTGGCATATAAATCGAACCAATAAATAAATAAATAAATAAATAAATAAATAAATAAATAAATAAATAAATAAACTAATTAATTAATTAATTAATTAATTAATTAATTAATAATGGGGCGTGTGGGGACTCCTGGAAGGGGCAGGGATGGAATGGGAGGGACCAGTCAGCAATTTAACTACCAGTTTTCCAAACCGGCCCGAACCAGCTGAATCCCACCGCTGATTTCATGGCAACTAAAGCAACCTACAGTACAATAACAGAATTGGGAGGCACCTTGGAGATCTTCTAATCCAACCCCCTGTTCAAGCAGGAGACTCTATATTTCATTTCAGACAAGTGGTTGCCCAATCTCTTCTTAAAAGCCTCCAGTGATGGAGCACCCATAACTTCCGAAGGCAACACATCCTACTGATTAATTGTTCTCACAGGCAGGATATTTCTCCTTATTTGTAGGTTGGTTCTCACCTTGATTAGTTTCCATCCCTTGATTCTTGTTCTGCCTTCAGCTGGTTTGTAGAATAGTTTGACGCCTCTTCCATGAGGCAGACTTTTAGACAGGGGTGAAATCCAGCAGGTTCTAACAGGTTCTGGAGAACCGGTAGCAGAAATTTTGAGTAGTTTGGAGAACCGGCAAATACCACCTCTGGCTGGCCCCAGAGTGGAGTGGGAATGGAGATTTTACAATATCTTTCCCCTGCCATGCCCACAAAGCCACGCCCACAGGGGAAAAAATTGCATTTCACCCCTGCCTTTAGATATTGGAACACTGCTATCGCGTCACCTCTAATCTTCTTGTCATTAAACTAGACATACTCAATATTTGCTTCTTTGCAAGCAAGAAGAAATTTTTGCAGCCATCAATTCCTTCTTATCCAATGAACCAGTACAATTTAATGACCTAGGCAAATAATGACCTTATCATTTGCTGCTTGCTCTGCAAGAGGTACCTCACTTTGATGGACCTTCCAGAGGAGCATTCCTTTGAAGTTCTTTTGTGAAGCACCACTGCCACTCAAAAAAACAAAACAAAGCAGTGATTCCATTTCTTTGTAGACAAGCCCCGTCCAGCATTTTTAGTAGAAGTCATGGAGTTTTCCAAGAGCTGGAAAAAATGGTATCTGCCTACAGGCAATTCATGTCTTTGGATATTTCTTGCAGCCCATGAACCTGCTAGATAAGCTAGAAGCAATTTTGAAGCGAAGAACTATTTCCAGATGAGATCTTCCAGTTCATCTTTGCAGTGAAATGTTCCTTGTCAAACCAAGACAGAGTCACTTTGAACAGCTCCGTTATCAACCTGTAAGCATCCATATGCCCTTTTCAAATGATGCCTTTATAAAATGATATCCTCGTATATTGTCCACCATGTCAGTTAAACTAGAATCTAGGGCTATACTGGTTCTTGGTAGCAAATAAGTATCTAGCATTGGATTTTTGCTTTCCAAAACTTTCAGCTATAATAGAATCAAGTTCTTTGCAGCATGTATCTTATGTGAACAAAATTCCTTCTGAAGTTATTATTTCCTATCTCTTACAAAGATTTGATTATAAACTTCAGTAATGGGAATCTTGGCCAATGGGTCAGTGTAAGAAAAGAGAAAAAGAGATAAGGAGGGAGAGAAGGAGGGAGAGAAAGAAAGAAAGAGGGAGACGAAGGGAGAGAGAGGAAGAGAGGAAGAGAGGAAGAGGAAGGGAGAGGAAGGAGAGAGGGAGAAGGAAGAGGAAGGGAGAGAAGGAGGGAGGGATGGAAGGAGGGAGGGAGGAGGGAGAGGAAGAGAAGAAGGGAGAGAGAGAAGGCAAGAGGGAGGGAGAGATGGAGGGACAGAGACAAAGAGAGGAAGAGGAAAAGAGAGAAGGAGGGAGGGATGGAAGGAGGGAGGGAGGAGGGAGAGGGAGAGAAGAAGGGAGAGACAAAAGGCAAGAGGGAGGGAGAGAGGAGGGACAGAGAGAGGAAGAGAGGGAGGAACAGAGGAAAAAAGGAAAAGAGAGTTAGACGAAGGGAGAGAAGGAAGGAGGGGGAGAGAGGAAAGGAGGGAGAGATGGAAGGGAAGAAGGAGAGAGGGAGAGAGGGAAAGAAAGAGGGTTAGGGTTAGGAACAGAGAAAAAGAGATGAGGAGAAAGGGAGAGAAGGACGGAGGGACAAAGTTCTCCTCTTGATTTTTGCCCATTTCACAATGTTTCTCCGGACAGAGTTTTGGCGAAGGGTTTTAATACGATTTTAACAAGTAAAACATTTTTGCACAAGCGGAATGGACGATGCATGCTTGGTTCTCCGTAGACCTCAGCCCATGAAGCTTCTCCTTCAGTGCTTCCCTTAGCAATTCCGCCCCTACTCCCCCCCCTTTTCCCCCCTTATGCTACAAACCCACTTGCATGTTTGGCAAATTGGCATACGCAGAACGTTTTTCAATTCTCCAAATGCATTCCGTGGCCCTGACACTCGTACGCGCCATGAAAAAGAAAACGACTTTTGTTAATAAATCAATGAGCAAATACTTTTCTACTACTTGGCTGTGACATGTTGTTCAATTTATAATTCATTACACCATGAAACTGAATCTTTACAAGGTCATTAAAGTGCACATAATGCAATAAGAAATGAATGTTCATCAGGGGGGAAAAAAATAAGTGATTGGTTAGAATGTCTTTTCTCAGTAGAGATCACAGAAGATAAAGCTGATTATTTACATACAATTCTACTTTCTTCAGAAGTGGAGCCGTTCCTAATTAAATGATACTTAGTACCAGGCATGGCTGACCAAGGCTGCAGCCTTAGTAATATTATTTTCATTATGATTGACCTCATAAGAGATAAAGTTTATCTTTATATTGATTATTAGTAATAGTAATTTAAATAATAAAATAATAAATAATATAATAAACATCTTTAACATTAGAAAGAATAGAATAGAATAGAATAGAATAGAATAGAATAGAATAGAATAGAATAGAGTAGAGTAGAGTAGAGTAGAGTAGAGTAGAGTAGAGTAGAGTAGAGTAGAATAGAATAGAATAGAATAGAATAGAATAATTTTTTTTTATTGGCCAAGTGTGATTGGACACACAAGGAATTTGTCTTGGTGCATACGCTCTCAGTGTACATAAAAAGACAAGATACATTTGTCAAGAATCATAAGGTAAACACTTACTGATAGTCATAGGGAACAAATAAGCAATCAAATCATATTAGGAAACAGTCAATATAAATCATAAGGATAAAAACAAGAAAGTTACAGTCATACAGTCATAAGTGGAAGAAGATGGGTGATGGGAACGATGAGAAGATTAATAGTAGTGCAGACTTAGTAAATAGTTTGACAGTGTTGACGGAATTATTTGTTTAGCAGAGTGATTGCGTTTGGGAAAAAACTGTTCTTGTGTCTAGTTGTTCTGGTGTGCAGTGCTCCATAGCGTCGTTTTGAGGGTAGGAGTTGAAACAGTTTATGTCCAGGATGTGAGGGGTCTTATTACATTACATTACATCGCATAAAACCAAAGCACAACTTTCTAAATTTTGTTGTTTTTGTTGTAACTTGGATTGCTTGAAAACTGAATTTTTCCAGGGAATTCAATTGATGAAATTGAATTGATCTGTAGTATCTGTCGTGATAATCTAGAACTCTAGGTCTACAGAGTCTGGCTGATTTCTGAGAATATAGTCATAGAACATAGAATAATAGACTTGGAAGGGATCTAGGAGGTCTTTTAGTCCAACCCCTTGCTCAAGTAGGAGACCCTATATCTTTCCAGACAAATGGTTGCCCAGTCTCTTTGTGAAAGCCTCCAGTGATGGAGCACCCAAAACTTCTGGTGGCAACTTCTGTTCCACTGGTTGATTACTCTCACTGTAAGGAAATTTCTCCTGAGTTCTAGATTGCTTCTCTCCTTGATGAGTTTCCATCCATTGTTTCTTGTCTTACCTTTTGCTGCTTTGTTTTTGTAGGAGCCCCTCAAATATTTGAACACTGCAATCATGTCATCCACTCCTTCTTTTCATTAGACTAGAGATACCCAATTCCCAGTGGTGAAATATAAAATTTGTTACTACCAGTTCTGTGGGCGTGGCTTGGTGTGTGTGTGGAGGTAATGTGACTGGGTGGGCATGGCCAATATTTTTTTTTTACTTTTACGATCATTTTTTCTACAACCTCTTCAGGAAGAGGTTGTAAAAAAATGCTTTTAAATGCCTCTGGCGATCCAAGCTGAGTTGCCTGATCGTCAGAGACTTTTTTTCTTTTAAATGCCTCTGCCGATCAGGCAACTCAGCTTGGATCATCAGGCATCGCCTTGGATCGTCAGCTTGGATTGTCAAACTCAGTTTGATGATCAGGCAACTCAGCTTGGATCGCCAGAGGCATTTAAAAGAAAAAGAGCCTCTGATGATCACGCGGCTCAGCTGGGCATGGAGAGGACAGGGATTTTTGCTACTGGTTCTCCCAACCATCCGCCTCCATCGCTACTGGATCGGGCGATCCGGTCCGAACCGGGAGCATTTCACCCCTGCCCAATTCCTGTTCTTTGTATGTTTTAGCTTCCACCCCCTAATTATCTTCGTTGCTTTTCTCTTTCCAGAGTGTCAACATCTTTATATATCGTGGTGTCCAGAATTGGATGCAGCATTTCAAATGTGGTCTTACTAAGGATTTTCAAAGTATTACTAAAACTTCACATGATACAGTTACAGTTACAGACAAACACAAATTCACTCTTTCTCCAAGAATCAAATTTAATTTCAATTAAATTCAATTTTTCTCGGCTACTGGAGGAAATTGGCAGGAATAGCACAGGTTTAAATCTGCTGTTAACAGTGTGTGGCGGCAGCCAAAAAAAGCCAATGCAATCCTAAATTGCATTAACAGAGGGATACAATCAATATCAAATGAGGTACTAATACCACTCTATAAAACCTTGGTAAGACCACACCTAGAATACTGCATCCAGTTTTGGGCACCACACTATAAACAGACTCTAGAAAGAATGCAGAGAAGAGCAAGCAGGATGATTAGGGGACTGGAGGCTAAAACATACGATGAATGATTGCAGGAACTGGGCATGGCTAGTCTAGGGAAGAGAAGGGCCAGGGGAGACATGATAGCAGTCTTCCAATATTTGAGGGGCTGCCACAGAGAGAAAGGAGTCAAGTTATTTTCCAAAGCACCTGAAGGCCAGACAAGGAATAACTGATGAAAACTGATCAAGGAGAGATTCTACCTGGAAATAAGGAGGAACTTTCCGACAGTGAGAACAATCAACCGATGGAACAGAAGTTGCCTTCAGAAGTTGTGGGAGCTTCATCACTGAAGGCTTTCAAGAAGAGACTGGACTGCCATCTGTCAGAAATGGTATAGGGTCTCCTGCTTGTGTGGGGGGTTGGACTAGAAGACTTCCAAGGTCCCTTCCAACTCTGTTAATTTGTAATCTGTTAAAATGTAACTGGGCTGTACTTTCCATCAATGGGTCCTGGAAAAACATGAGAGAGAGAGAGAGAGAGAGAGAGAGAGAGAGAGAGAGAGAGAGAGAGAGAGAAACACACAAAGAGAAACAGAGAGAGAGACACACACAGAGAGAGACACAGAGAGAGACAGAGAGACAGAGACACACAGAGAGAAACAGAAAGAAAGAGAGACACACACATACAGAGAGAGACAGAGAGACAGAGACAGAGAGACAGAGACACACAAAGAGAAACAGAGAGAGAGAGAGAGAGAGAGGGAGAGAGAGAGAGGAGCAGTGGTGGGTTGTCCCCGGTTCGGACCTGTTCGCAAGAACCGGTAGTAAAACCGGAGGAAGGCTCCGCCCACTGACCCAGATGTCATCATAGGTGATCTGCGCATATGCGATGCGAACCACAATTCTAACTGGTAGTAAAGGTAAGTAGAACCCACCCCTGGAGAGGAGGAAGTGATCCTATCAAATATTAGTCAAATATAGAAGAATAAATATCATTTTCCTTCATAGTTCTGCAATATTCTGGGACTTCAAAATTGCCTTCTTTTAGCCTGGTGTGTGCATTTCGCTGTTTTAAATGGAATCTGCTTCTAATTCCAGCAATAATATAAATGTTAATTACCTAGAATCAGAAGAGAGAGGAGGAAGTTTCAAAATAATTTTTGGTGTGGAGAGGTGACTCTCTTTTTTCATATCCCGAGTTATTAATTTACAATCGTCTCTCACTGGGCTCTGCACTCCGAATTGTGACGCCTATGACAAGCATAGGCGTAGCCATAGTCTTGATGAGAGTCATTTCCATTTTGTGATTGCACTTGTCTGCTCCTTGCGCTCAGTCGCAATTGCCATAAGCAGATCTCAAGGGAAGGGCACAGCATATCCCCTTAAGGTCAACAGCTTAACAAGTGGATGCAATGGTAGGGGCATTTTGTTTAAGTGTGAATGCTTTTGCAAGACACGAAGCCACAGTCTTGTGAGGAAAAAAAAATGTACACAGCTAATTATTCCACCCTCTCTCCAAAAGGAAATAATTTAGGAATAGGAACAGTTTTTTAAAAAAAAAATCTGAAGGATCTGGAAGCATTCCAGATTCTGCTCCTTAAATAAGTTTAAGATTAAAAAATAATAATTAATTAATTAATAACCATGATCTCTTATATGGCTTTCGCTTAGTACATGCAGAGAGGGTTTATTGTGGCCTGCCAGTGGCCAGCAGTGGAGTTGGACAGTGAGGAGATTGGGGAGCAACATGGGCCAGTCCTGGAGTCTGGGGAAGGCTCTGATGAGGGCTCTGCGTCGGAGGCAGAGAGGAGGCCATGGCCATAGGCCAGTTATCAGCTGCCTTCACAGTCAGACATCAGTGAGGCAGACAAACAGCTGGAGCCTGTTCCCAGTGTGTGCATGCGCAGAGTTGCCAGACGAAGGGAAGAGCTAAGGAACAAGGGTCAACTTGGGAGTAAGGCCACAGGTGGACGATGAATGGCCCCTCCCAGAGGGAATAAAAGAGGAGCGAAAGGGGAGTGGAGTTTGCAGGAGACAATTAGTTCATTATTGCATTCTTGCCAAGTATTGCAGCATCTGGAAGATATCGGCCTGGCCACTCCCCAAGCCTGATAAAGGGCGGTAATTGTGAACTATCTTGAAAGACTGTGGGAGAAGAAAGCCTTTGCTGGAGAGGAATTCACTGTAAATTAAATAAAAGGGTTTTTTGTCGGGACAATGAGTCTGCTTCGTGGTTTGGGGAAGCCTAGGTCAGAATAGGGTTGGATAAGGCTAGTTCTTTACCTCCTGGTCTTCAGGAGACAGTAGATTTATCAGGATTATTCCAGACTATAGGAACAATGGTGGTGCAGTGGTTAAAATGCAATATTACCGGCTGACCCTGCCCACAGCCTGAAGTTTGTTAATGACTGGCTGAAGATTGACTCAGTCTTCCATCCTTCAGAGGTCAGTAAAATGAGGAGCTAGATTGTTGGGAGCAATATGCTGACATTTGTAAACTGCTTAGAGAATGCTGTAAAGCACTATGGAGTTGTATATAATGGGGTGAAATGCTCCCAGTTCGGACCGGATCGCCTGATCCGGTAGCAATGGTGGCGGGTGGTTCGGAGAACTGGTAGCAAAAATCCCTGCCCCCCCCCCCATGCCCAGCTGAGCCGCACGATCATCAGAGGCTCTTTTTTTTTTTTACTTTTAAAAGCATTTTTTTCTACAACCTCTTCGGCCGAAAAAATGCTTTTAAAAGTGTTTTTTTTTTTAAAAAGCCTCTGATGATCCTGCAGCTCAGCTGGGATCGTCAGAGGCTTTTAAAAGCATTTGTTTCTGCAACCTCTTTGGCCGAAGAGGTTGTAGAAAAAAAAAAACACCTTTAAAAGCCTCTGACGATCCCAGCTGAGTTGCCTGATCGTCAGAGGCTTTTAAAAGCATTTTTTTCTGCAACCTCTTAAGGTTGTAGAAAAAATGCTTTTAAAAGTTTTTTTTTTAAAGTTGGCCATGCCCACCCAGTCACATTAAAAAAAAACCCACCAAGCCACGCCCACAGAACCGGTAGTAACAAATTTTACATTTCACCACTGGTATATAAGTCTAAGTGCTATTGCTATTCATATTATTCAAGACAAAAAAAAAAAGGTCTATAAATCAGATTTAGTTATGTGACCGTATGAATAATGACACAGAAGCCAGGGAGTTCAATCAGAAGTTATCCAGGCA
Source organism: Pituophis catenifer annectens (assembly GCF_029215685.1). Classification (NCBI taxonomy): domain Eukaryota; kingdom Metazoa; phylum Chordata; class Lepidosauria; order Squamata; family Colubridae; genus Pituophis; species Pituophis catenifer. The sequence goes on from NW_027256884.1 coordinate 4,935,858, forward strand.
TGAATATAAAAAGTTTTAGGACCCATCTCGTCAACACCCTTTAAACATTGAAAATGGGGAGACCAATTTCTATTATTGGTTGCCATTTTTAATGGCTTTGTTTCCTTCCTTTTAACAAGAACACAAGAAGAAAAAAGCCAACAATGCAAATACACTGACTAACATACAAAAATTGGGATGAATGGACCTGAGCTAACTTACTTTGCAATTTTGAAGGTTCGGAAAAGCACAGCAAATAACTAAAATATCATAGTTCCCAAAACAAGTCTTCCATTTGGTTAGACATTGTTTAGATATATATATTTGTAAAATTAATTTAAACCTCTTCTTATCTTGGAGAGTTTTTGGGCAGCTGGCAATAAGTACAATAAAACAATAATTTTCTCAAATATCAGCCAACCATATGGTACTTCCAATAACAGCACTATGGCAAGCTAGAGATCCCTCTTGCAAAGGGATGATATTTAAGATTGAGATTAGCAGTTGGACACAGGATCCTGGCTGGGGAGATCTTGAGACAGCTCATGTGAATCCATACAGCTGCTTCGCGTGAATTCAGAAATTTATGAATAGAATTTTAAAATTTTGGAAAAATATCATTTTGGGGATTAAATGGTAAAAGGCTGCTTAGAATATTAATTTTGGACAGCTAATAACGGATTAAGTATCCAGATGGACTTGACACTATAATTTTGAATTAATTAAAAGAAACCTTTCTGTGAATTTTAAATTAATTTGAAGAATCCTTCCCATGGGAAATGTTGATTGTTTCGGTTTTAAGAAGAAATGTGATAATGGGACTTTGAAGGTTCAACACTAGAGGGAGCCCGAGGATAATACGTTGTTAATAAAGAATGGATAATTTTGAACATTGCTCTTTAAAATTATTTGTTATGATAGATGATAGATGGTGTGTCACTGAAGATACAGAAGAAGTTTGGATAAGTTTGAACTTAATTAGAATGTGGATTTAAACATGGCAAGCAATGAGAAAGATATGGAGAAAGATGTATTGGATATCAAATGAAACCAACTGATGTTTCATTGCTTAAGAAATTCTTAATTGCTCAATCCAAAAAGTGATTTAGATAACTCACTTTTGGGCACAATAATCTCATAGAATATTTTATTTTGGAAGAGAAGAGATGAAGGACGGTAACAATGCTTGGTGGGAATACCATAGTTGTTGACAATCATTTGCAAAATAGAAAAAAAATAATAATAATAATGAGGGTTGAGTCCAATACAATTTTAAGGTTCAGTTCTTTAAAAAAAATTTTTTTTAAAAAAAAAATGGAGATTGACGACTTTGATTTAAGGCATCAAATCAATGGTTTCATTTGACACAGACTTCAGAGGATAATTAGAACTGCAGAAAAAACCATGGCTACCAACCTGCCTTCCATTGAGGACCTGTATACTGCACGAGTCAAAAAGAGGGCTGGGAAAATATTTACAGACCCCTCGCATCCTGGACATAAACTGTTTCAACTCCTACCCTCAAAATGACGCTATAGAGCACTGCACACCAGAACAACTAGACACGAGGACAGTTTTTTCCCGAACACCATCACTCTGCTAAACAAATAATTCCCTCAACACTGTCGAACTATTCACTAAGTCTGCACTACTATTAATCTTCTCATCATTCCTATCACCCATTTCCTCCCACTTATGACTGTATGACTTCAACCTTGTTGCTGGTATCCTTATGATTTACATTGACTGTTTCCTAATGTGATTTGATGGCTTATTTGTTCCCTATGACTATCATTAAGTGTTGTAGCTTATGATTCTTGACGAACGTATCTTTTCTTTTATGTACACCGAGAGCGTATGCACCAAAGACAAATTCCTTGTGTGTCCAATCACACTTGGCCAATAAAGAATTCTATTCTATTCTATTTGATTTTTTCCAAACTGTTTCAAAGAAACAGCTTTAGCTTTAAACAAGCTCCTCTAAATAAAATTTTTAAAAATCCATTGGAATGCACTCAATTTGACTCACCAAATCCATTCTAATAGTCAATCTGAGTCATTTCAAATTAGAGGTTCAACAGAATTGCTCTCCACTCAAATATTTGAAGTGAAGATTTACATAACCCTACTTAACATGCGTTTCCTGTGCAGTTGTTAATGATCCTTGGAATACACAAAGAGGTTGGATGACACTTGTTCTCCTCTTAAAACCCAAAACCACAGTTTTGAAAACAGACCTAACCCTTAACCGCAGATGTATTATTTCGGCTATGCTATTACAGACATGAGATTGTAATGAACTCAGTAGCAAAAAGACATTCAATGTTATCATGGTTGGATCTAAAAATTGAGGTCTAGAGCAGGAAACCAAAAAAATGTATTAATCTCTATCAAATCCATTTTGCATAGGTCACTTTTTGTTTCTCCATCCTTGAACCGTACCACTTTAGAACAGTTTCTTTAAAGTTTGGATCACCAAATCACACTCTTTTTGGTAGAAAACATGGCCCTGACATTATAAAAAAAAAATGTTAACAAAGATCTGTGGTCAAAATGACCGAAACTCAAATTCAAATGCCAAATAACTGACACAATAACAGAAAACACCAAATAATTGACACAAGCGCCATGCTGCATACACTCTTATTGGTGGGAAAATAAAAGATATTTGCAACCGGAACGGTCCATTTCTAAAAAAAATAGGGTTGTTCCTGTGGTTATGAGTTATACACCATAAGGAACACGTACACTAGAGTAATGTCCCCCAATCTTTGGGGCACCAGGGACCGGTTCCGTGGAGAGAGGTTTTTCTGTGGACCGGAGGGGGTGTGATTTTGTATGCTGCCTGCATCCCATGGATGGGGCTTCACTTGTTTGCTTGGTCCGGTTTCTGGCATGCTGTGCTGCCCCACTCACATATACATGCCAATGTAGTTTATGAAGAGTTTTATTGATATTCCCCCAACTGTTCTCTTCACTCGGCTTTCGAACTGCTCCAAACAGAGCCAGCCACGAACAAGCCAAGATTAATCCCCAAGCAATGGTCAATTAGTCCATAAAACAAATAGCAAGCTGCTCAAACAAGTAAGTCCAATAAATGAACACAAAGCCCCCTAGGCAAAAACTGAAAGTCCGTCCACGTTAGCTCATTGGTTATAGAAGTTCAGAGTCTCAAAAGTCAAGCAGGAAACTTGAACAAATATACGGCTGTGACCCACATGCATTGTTCCCAGCAACGTCTCCCTCTGCCTGCTGTGCTAAATAGCTTACCGGTGTAGCCCATCAAGAGGGGCAGGGCCTTCTCCCGAGCAATCTGGCAGACCTCCATTTCTCTGCCCTGCGTGCTCTGAGATCCACTACGGCAGGCAGTTCCTCCTCCTCTTCTTCACTGGTCTGCAAGCTGTTATTACAAAGTCTGTAATTCTCTTTCTGCCGGCTATTCAGAGTCAGTAATTAATTCTATTCTTGATGTGCCAGGAATGAGCTCATTCTCCCTTGAGCCTCTGAGGAAGAGTCGGAGGAGTCATCCAAGGGAGACATCACACCTGCCACGGCCAGGGGTGGTATTCACTTACTTTCCCAACCAGTTCACAAATATGAGTGCATGCACGTCCCTGTCCATGCATGCACCTGGCCTTCCATGCATGTGTTTTGCTGCTGCGCGTGCCTTCCGTGCATGCGCCTGGCCTCAAAAATGTGCCTAATAGGATGGTACAGGTGGGCAAGCCCACCCACGATTTCTGCTATTGGTTCAGCCGAACCAGTCTGAACCGGCTGAATACTACCTCTGACCACGGCCCAGTGCTACTCCATGGACCAAAGGTTGGGGATCCCTGCACTAGAGAGTTGTAGCCTTTTCAATGCTTCATAATCTCAGAAACTTTCGAGAAATTGATTTCTTAACTGCGAACAATGGAAAAATAATGCTGGTATATTTTGTTTTTTGTTTTTTTTTTAACATGGAGAATTGTGTCTAATTATATCCGAGCTACTTTTCTTCTTCCAAGAGTTTTAATAATCTTAGTCACTCTAATCACTTTATTTCAGTCAGTGAGCAGATCAAACTCTATGAAAAGAGTCTCTGGGTATTTGTAGTCAACGTTTGCAAAACTATTAATAAAAATCATGTACCTGAGCTTTTCCAGATGCAGGAAATGTATGATTATGCATGCGAAAAGGAGACAAAATATTAAACAAATCCAGACTGTTCATCACTGAATAAGTAGTTTAATTATGCTAGAATCTGAAAATCTGAAAAAAGTAACAGCTGGGATCTAAAAGTTGTTCTACCCTGCACAGGAAAAATACTTGATTTATAGAAATGCTACTTCTAACTCAACTCACTTGACCATGTGTGGAGATATGCTGAAATCCAGACATATTTTCCAGTACTTCACAGTGAGGAAATGATGGTGTCTCATTGTGTTTTTTTTTTTAATAGGGAGATTAATGCTTCTTTGGACATATAGGTAGTCCGGATAATAGTTTGCAACTTTTCATATTCCACTATCCCTTGAAGATTCAACTATGTGAATTCTTTCTACTTCTATTATTTAGACTAACATATTCATAAGATGGACTATAAGAAAAGCTGAGCGACAAAGAATTGAGGCCTTTGAACTCTGATGCTGGAGAAGACTCCTGTGAGTCCCTTGGACTGCAAGGCAATCCAACCGGTCAGTCCTGGAGGAGATCAACCCTGACTGCTCTTTAGAAGGCCAGATCCTGAAGATGAAACTCAAATACTTTGGCCACCTGATGAGAAGGAAGGACTCCCTGGAGAAGAGCCTAATGCTGGGAACAATGGAGGGCAAAAGAAGAAGGGGACGGCAGAGAACGAGGTGGCTGGATGGAATCGCTGAAGCAGTCGACGTGAGCTTAAATGGTCTCCGGGGAATGGTAGAGGACAGGAAGGCCTGGAGGAATGTTGTCCATGGGGTCTCAATGCGTCGGACATGACTTTGCAACTAACAACAACAACAACAACAACAACAACAACAACAACAACAACAACAATTCATAAGATGAAAGGGGCCAACGGGCAGCTTCTCCTATATCTACTCTCTAAGTATCATAAGAGCTGTGGTGGAACAGTGGTTAGAGTGCAGTGCTGCAGGCTACTTCTGCTGCCTGCCAGCTGCCTGCAATTGGGCAGTTTGAATCTCACCAGGCTCAAGGTTGACTCATCCTTCCATCCTTCCAAGGTGGGTAAAATGAGGACCCAGATTGTTCGGGGCAAGAGGCTGACTCTGTAAAATGCTTAGAGAGACGGCTGCAAAGCACTGTGAAGCGGTATATAAGTCTAAATCCTATTACTATTTGGACTGGCATCAAACTTGTTGATTTTGCAATAAAGGAAACCCATCCCTATTCAGCTCAAGCATGGATCATGTGCTTTGTTTGCCTTTACATTTGAAGACCAAAACAAAAGCCGATTGTTCTTATTCTGCCCCTTTTCAACTCTGCTAACTTTCTATTTCTCTGCTCCAACACTAGTGGTTAGCGCCTACCTGATAAGTGCAGTAAACCGTATTGACTTCTGGATAAATTGTCTTCGGAGACGCCATTAGTTATGCATCGCAGTCTGTCATACAAACGGACGAGGCAAACAAAACAGGAATTCGAAAGTCGGTGCTATTCACGCACCACGAGCTGGAGGCATGGAACTTTAAACAATGGGAGCCTTTTTACAATGCTTAGTTGGCAGAAGCTCTTTCCTCGAGGGCTTTTTGCTGCCAACTCAGCCTTAGGTCTCTTTCATCTCCAAATGCCAAGAATACCAAATTTTGTTTACTCCTTCTAACGCGCTTTGCCAGCCACTTGAGACAGGGTCTGAAAAGAACTTGTCTCTTCCCATCCTTTCATAGCAAAATGCTTCTTTAACACGATAGCGAAACATCCGAGATAATTAGAGAAAATGATATTGTAAAACCCCCAGATAAAAGAGTGACTAATGATTAATTCTTTGGTATTTTGTCAAAGTGTTCCTCATAATTTGAAAGCTTTAGGCAATATTCTTGTAGCTAATACTCTGAAGTGTCGAGCGGTTTTTTTTTTCTCTCTCTCTCCTTCCGAAAGAATGGCTGCTTCTAAAAGACAAAATGTTCAGCTTTTCCAATCTGTCGTTAGCTTCTTGTTTGTTTGCTTTCAATTTATCCTGAATTCTAATCAAAATTGCTAAACAACCGAGCAGCGTAATTGTAGCAGGAGCACAGGGGAATAAAGTTTTCAAAATTATCTTAATGCATCCTGCTTGCATATAAATGGTTCAAAACGTACAACTTGGGTTTTCTTTTGTTTTTAAACTTCAATTGGGTGCAAAGATCATGCAGAACCTTGGAGAATTTGGACATTTTGAGGAGGTACTTTCAGCAATATTTTTTTTTTGAACCGTTGAAATAGACGGAGGCCCCTTTGATCTAAAGGAAATGTCAGATCAGTAGCATAACATAGAAAAATATACATTCTCCACCTCACACTACTTAGAATAACCCACATGCATAATTTAATTTGGACGAAAATATAAAACAAATCTCTAAACGTGTAGCTGTAAAAATGATCAAAGGCAAACGTAATTAAAAGAAGTAGTCTATTTGAATTAAACCGTCTGTTTTCTTCCGAAACTTTTCTTTTCTTGGAGTTATCCATAGTTGGCCTACCAGGGGTTGAGAAGCTCAATAAATTGTGTGCCGATGGGTGTCACACATTGGCGGTTGTGACACTTATTTATTTATTTATTTATTTATTTATTTATTTATTTATTTATTTATTTATTTATTTATTTTGTCAGATTTATATGCCGCCCTTCTCCCGCAGGACTCGGGGCGGCTCACATCAATAAAATAACCCGACAATAAATAAGAGTTAAATAATATTAAAATCAATTTAAAATCCCCAATCCCCAAGTTAAAATCCACAACGGATCAGGGAAGTTGGTGAAAAAGCCATGTCTTTAGGTCAGCGCGGAAGGTGCGGAGGTCGGGGGCCGTCCGGAGTTCGGTGGGCGACCCATTCCAGAGGGTCGGTGCGACCACAGAGAACGCCCTCATCCTGGGGACCGCCAGCTGACACTGTCTAGCCGAGGGGACCCGGAGGATGGCAGCCCTATGTGAGCGCACTGGGCGCTGAGAGGCCGGTAGGAGGTGATCCTGCAGATTTTGAGTCACAGGGAGCCGCAGCAGAGGGGAGAAAGAGCCACATGCGGCTCCAGAGCTGCAGGTTGCTGACTCCTGTACTAAGGCATTACTACGCAGTATTAGAACTTCAATTGATCTTGATTCTATCCTTCTGTTAATGCAGCCTAGGGACTGTGTTGGCTTTTTTGGCAGCTGCAGCACACGGCTGGCTCACATTAAATGATCAATGCTGTACAATGCTAGACTAACTTTATAATTTTTTGCTATGAATTTTGTCTCTTCGGGTTTCAGAGAATGATCTGAAAATAAACGCTTCAAACCTCAGAGAAATGTATGTCCTTAGGGAAGCATTTTGGCATACTTCAACATCTCGTAAATATGCCAGATGATGGTTAAGCAAATGGCTTAACTAAAACTGAGACATCCAAGGGGATTTTTTTTTGAATATAAAGCAATCAGTTATTGTACAACAACAAATGAGTCTTTATGGGAACGTTTCGTGTAAGTCTGAATATTTTTTCTACATGAAGTATGTATTTTTCCGTTGTTGGCTTATGAAGCTGAAAGATCTCAGATTTATGATTTATCAGTCAACAGTTCTGGGTTATTTACTAGCCACTGTGCCTAACAAAAGTTCAAGGTCAGTGAAACCTAGAAAATTCAATTGCCTATTTTCCTTGAAAATAGGCAATTGAACTTCAGCAGAAAAGCTGTACGCAGGCTGAAATAAATGAAAAGAGCAGGATCAATAGGCATAAAAACAAAATTCCAAGATTCATATTGAGAGTCTAAAAGAAATGTGCATTTCAGATATATTTTTTTTTTTAATTCCGGGAACAATTGGTTATATTTTTTTCATTTGTTTTGGGTTTTTTTTTCTCATTTGTTTCATCTGACACAATCATTCTAGAAAAATCTATTTTCTAACAAAAAAAAAAAACAACCTCTTTTTCCATCGTTAATGAAATCAAACTCAATAATCAAACGTGTTCAATTTGTTTATCAGGTGTTATTTTCGCCGGCAGAGTGGAAAATAACAAAATCTTGACTCTATGAACATATGCTTAAAACCCACACATTAACTAATTAATTAATTTTTAAGAAGATGTTGGATAATGATTTGTCTGAAGTGGTGTAGGGTTTCCTGCCTGAGCAGGGGGCTGGACTAGAAGACCTCCAAGGTCCCTTCCAACTCTGTTATTCTATTCTATTCTAACTCCAAGAGGACCAACTGCCCATTTTTGCTATTTAGCCTTATTTCTTTGAACCTGTGCTTTTTTCTTTCTTGTCTTCAAGTCAGACTGACTTCTGTTGACTAGATGGACTTGTTTAACCATTTTCTAGGCAGCATTTTTAATTGTTTTAATGATTTTTTAAATTATTTTTTTAAAGTTTTTTATTAATAATACAAAATTAAAAAAATATAGATATATAAGGATATAGATATCACTGGTTCCGTCACTTTACAATAATATTATTCTATTCTATTCTATTCCTATTCCTATTCCTATTCCTATTCCTATTCCTATTCCATTCCTATTCCATTCCGTTCCGTTCCGTTCCGTTCCATTCCTATTCCTATTCCTATTCCTATTCCTATTCCTATTCCTTTCCGTTCCTTTCCGTTCCGTTCCGTTCCGTTCCGTTCCGTTCCGTTCCATTCCATTCCATTCCATTCCATTCCATTCTATTCTATTCTATTCTATTCTATTCTATTCTATTCTATTCTATTCTATTCTATTCTATTCTATTCTCTGTTAAGTCCTGAGACAGTCGCTGAAGAGCATAGAATAAATAAATAAATAAATTGGATTTCACCACTGATGCAGTCCCTATTTTATTTTTAACTTACTTTTTCATAAGGGTTAGGACTGGAAGGATTTGATGCCCACCATTTGCAGGTGAAAGCTTAACTAACAAGCTAAATGACTGATCAATTTTAATTGGTGTGTAAAGATAAGAACACAAGTTACCTGAAGTTATAAAAAGAATGTCCACCTATCGCTCCAAAAGAACCTGTTTTATAAAATGTAGGAGACCTAGTGGAATAATGCAATAATATAATCAGTGGTGGGTTGCTACTGGCTCGCCCCAGATCAGGCGAACTGGTAGCGGCGGTGGCAAGCTCTGCCTACCCACCTGGGCGCTTCTGCACATGTGCAGAAGCATTGTGCGTGAGCGCACCCGCACGCATGAGCAAACCAGTAGTAAACTAAATTGAAACCCACGACTGAATGTAATGACTTCATTATTCAATCTCATTTCATCTAATAAATGAGACATTAAAGAATAGAATAGAATAACAGAGTTGGAAGGGACCTTGGAGGTCTTCTAGTCCAACCTACTGCCCAGGCAGGAAACCCTACATCAAAAGACAAGTTTGATTTAAAAATACCAGAGTTCTCAGATTTACACTTCTCTTCCATCAGTTGGATTCAAGAGATCCTAAATGAAAAAAATAAATAAATGAGTGAGTCGCTTACTTACAGGCGCTTTGGGATATACAGAATAACCGAGTTGGAAGGGGCTTTGGAGGTCTTCTAGTCCAACCTCCTGCTTAGGCAGGAAACCCTACACAACTTCAGAAAAAAAAAAATTTGTTTTGTTTTTTTTAAATTTGATTTATATGCCGCCCTTCTCCGGAGACTCAGGGCGGCTTACAATGCGTTAAGCAATAGCCTTCATCCTTTTGTATATTTATACAGAGTCAGCTTATTGCCCCCACAAACTGGGTCCTCAATTCACCTACTTTAGAAAGGATGGAAGGCTGAGTCAACCTTGAGCCTGGTAAGATTCGAACCTGCAGTAATTGCAGGCAGCTGTGTTAATAACAGGGTGCTTTAAACCACTGTACTACCAAGGCTCTGTCCAATCTCTTCTTAAAAACCTCCAATGTTGGAGCAGACACAGCTTTTGAAGCAGTGGAGGGTTGCCCCCGGTTCAGACCGGTTCGCAAGAACCGGTAGTAAAACCGGCGGGAAGCTCCTCTCACCGCCCCAGTGTTGTGGCCCGTACGTGGCCTGTGCAACTAGCCGTACACGGCCCGTGATGACACCCAGATGTGTCATAGGCAATCTGTGTGTGCACAGAAGCCTGGCGCACCCGTGAGCAAAGCAGTAAACCAGTTGCGAACTGGTAGTAAAGGGAAATAGAACCCACCCCTGTTTTGAAGGTAAGCCGTTCCACTGATTAATTGTTTTCACTGTTTCTCCTTACTTCTAGCTTGGTTCTGTCCTTGATTAGTTTCCATCCATTGCTTCTTGTCTTGCATTCTGGTACTTTGGAAAATAGGCTGACCACCCACCCACCCCGCCTCTTATTTGTGGCAGCCTCTCCAATATTGGAACACTGCTATCATGTCAAATATGTCTAGCGTCTACCTAAGTATCCCGATTTCATGCATCTAAAACAATAAATCATAGCAACTGAATCTCTCTAGGAAACCAGTTGTCCCTATAAGCAAAAAATGAGTTACTGCATGAAGACCTAAATGCGAAATGTAAATCCTTGTGGTTTCCCAAGAGGAAAGCTATGTCCGAAATGTACCTCAAAATAATATTTCTTGGCAGAAAGTTGCCAGTGCCATAAATTTTGTGTGGAGGAAAAAATGAGAATGTCCCAGGTTTGATGGCCTCAGGTGTTGTTGGTTTTTTTTCCCTTATGTATAAATATAGTTTAAAATTGCGGTGACAGGCTTCATAGGCCATGCATAGACAGTCTAAGAATTGAACAATTACAACGAATGCCACAACAGGTGTAAGGGCTCCCTACGCTGTTCTTGGTTTTACAGGTACCACTTTAATTTTGCCTTTTGACGGGAGCGCCCAATTGGAAATGCATGCTACTCAGTCATCGTGTGGTCCAATGTGATGGACCCATTTAGGAAAGTATATTCCTGGTGGCAAAAAATTTAAATTATGCCAACCGCCCCCACCCACATGTCCATGGAGATTCTCAAGCAGTGGTGAAATCCAAGTTTTTTTTACTACTGTGGGTGTGACTTGGTGGGCGTGGCGTGGCTTGGTGGGCATGGCAGGGAAAGGATCCTGCAAAATCCCCATTCCCACCCCACTCCCGGGGCCAGTCAGAGGTGGCATTTGCTGGTTCCCTGAACTACTCAAAATTTCCACTACCGGTTCTCCAGAAGCTGCTGGATTTCACCCCTGTTCTCAAGTCATCCATCTCATGGTTGTCCCAAAGGTGCTTTTTCAAGAAGCAACTGGACTTTCTCATTTGTCTTTGAAGATGTTTCGTTTCTCATCCAAGAAGCTTCTTCAGCTTCTAAAGAATACACACACAGAGACACACACACACACACACACACACACACACACAAATCCTGCCACGATTTTATGGGCCTGTTGTCAGATCATGACAATGAGTCAGTATTTTCAATCAATTTATCTGAGAGCATCCTTTATAGATATATATAAAGGGAGCAGAATGCCCCCTCCTACATGTTGGGGTAGACCAGGTGTCTCGATATAATTTTTGTTTTTATTTTATTCAAAAAATTAAAAAAAACAAGGGGGGAAAAATAATGAAGACAAAACAAACTAGAGAAGAACAGTTTTAAAAGAGTGAATTAAAAGGACAAAAACACAAAGACACATACAGTATTATTCCTCCCCAGTTGGACACTGACGAATCTATCACAATATTATCTGCCCACCCCCCCTCTTTACAAAGCAGATCCAAAACTTATAAACTTCTACATCTATTTGCAACTCAGTTTGACCTGTCATACATTGCGTACTAAGAAGGGGAAAAAAATAGTGAACAGATTAAACAATAGCAAAATTAAAATTTGAGGCCCCTCTGAACAATCTGTTATTAACAATCTGTTGTTGCAATTTACGCATCGTACAAAGAGGGGATTCTTACATGTTTGTCTTCCATAATGACCTTTCCTTTTATGAACTATGACATCACCAAGAAAACGTGATGGGGAAAAAGTTTCTTCAGCTTTCCAGTTATATACTTTCCAGGAAGAAGACTGTGCTTCAATTACACAACATTTTAGTGCAACTCTCTTTAACCTTTCTTTTGAACGTTATGAAGAAGGAAGAAGAAAGGAGAATGAAGAGGGAAGGGAAAAGAAGAAAAGGAAGGAAGGAAGGAAGGAAGGAAGGAAGGAAGGAAGGAAGGAAGGAAGGAAGGAAGGAAGGAAGGAAGAAGATTATATGGAGAGTGAAGGAGGGTCTCAGGGAAGTCTTACCTTATCACTTGGCCATCACAGGTGCCCCCGACATGAGCCCCATCTCACACCCACCATGGTCACACCCATCCCTGGCCATGCCCACCCCAGCCCTCAGAGATCAAACACAACCCTGATGTGGCCCTCATTGAAATTGAGTTTGACATAATCTAGTATAAAAGAATACTGTCAGTGCTTCGACGCTAGCATAGAGAGCAGAGGAGAGAGAGAGATAAGCTCTGAACTTTTGCCTGCTAAATCCCTTTGAAGTCGGGTTGTCGTGGAAATGAGGGGGGGAGACATTCCTGGGAAATAATGAGGCAAGAAGTCTGAAGAATGACTTGGAAGATAGCCAATGAGAAGCAGAGATTTGGGGATCGGAAAGGGAGGGATTGGGGGGCAAAAGGTCAGTCTTGTCCACATCGAGTCATGATCCGGTGGCTGTGCTCAATTAAAGAAAAGATTTCCTTAAAGATTGGCAGTTTGGAAATTCATTTATTTTGAGATAGCATCGAAGTCTGACAAATACTTCTTCAAATTGGGGGATCTGCCTAAAAGCACACCTTTCCATCAGTGGTGGGTTGCTACCGGTTTGCACCAGATCAGGTGAACCAGTAGCAGTGGTGGTGGGAGGCTCCACCCACCCACCTGGATGCTTCAGTGCAAGCGCAGAAGTGGCACATGTGCATGAGCAAACCAGTAGTGACGGGATTTGGAACCTCTCCCTGTTTTCCAGATAGATAGATAGATAGATAGATAGATAGATAGATAGATAGATAGATAGATAGATATTCATGGAAAAGTTACTTATTCTATAGCATTGGGTTCAAGCAGTCTCTAGGAAATAGGATTTTCACCCAGGATGAGAGAGAATAGAATGGGATGGGATGGGATGGGATGGGATGGGATGGGATGGGATGGGATGGGATAGAATAGAATAGAATAGAATAGAATAGAATAGAATAGAATAGAATAGAATAGAATAGAATAGAATAGAATAGAATAGAATTTTTTATTGGCCAAGTGTCATTGGACACACAAGGAATTTGTCTTGGTGTCTATGCTCTCAATGTACATAAAAGTAAATATATATTCATCAAGAATCATAAGGTACAATACTTAATGATAGTCATAGGGTGCAAATAAGCAATCAGGAAACAATATCAATATAAATCGTAAGGTTACAAGCAACAAAGTTACAGTCATACAGTCATAAGTAGGAGGAGATGGGTGGTGGGAACGATGAGAAGATTAATAGTAATGCAGACTTAGTGAATAGGTTTTTTTTTGTTTTGTTTTTTTTTAAATTTGATTTATATGCTGCCCTTCTCCGGAGACTCAGGGTGGCTTACAATGCGTTAAGCAATAGCCTTTATACTTTTGTATATTTATACAAAGTCAGCTTATTGCCCCCACAAACTGGGTCCTCATTTAACCTACCTTAGAAAGGATGGAAGGCTGAGTCAACCTTGAGCCTTGGTGAGATTCAAACCTGCAGTAATTGCAGACAGCTGGTGTTAATCACAATGCTATCAGTCTGCTGAGCCACCAGGCCAGCAAACCAGTTTGACAGTGTTGAGGGAATTATTTGTTTAGTAGATTGATGGCGTTCGGGAAAAAACTGTCCTTGTGTCTAGTTGTTCTGGTGTGCAGTGCTCTATAGCGTCGTTTTGAGGGTAGGAGTTGAAACAATTTATGTCCAGGATGTGAGGGGTCTGTAAATATTTTCACAGCCCTCTTTTTGACTCGTGCAGTTTACAGGTCCTCAATGGAAACCAGGTTGGTAGCCCTTGTTTTTTCTGCAGTTCTAATTATCCTCTGAAGTCTGTGTCTGTCTTGTTGGGTTGCATGAGAGTTCCAACATCATGGAGAAATACTCAAGCCAATTCATTTGACGTTATACCACTTTTACTCCCCTTCTATTGTTGTCGTGCTCTTGCTTTTTTTTTAAAAAAAAATGTTTTTTATAGATTGGAAGTGTTTTATATTGCATATTTTTTTTCTTTCAGAGCTGACAGGAGTTGATTTGAATGCCACGGTGCACAAATATGTTTGGTAAATGAACAAACAAAACAAAAAATGTGCCCTATCCCCCCGTGGTTTGGTTGAGCTACAACTGCAGGACGCTTTATTTATTTTATTTTATTTTTTAAAAGAAATCCGTGTTTAAAAAATCAGTGAGCCAAGGTATGAGAATAAACTGACAACACTCCAGTAGACTTCTGTAATCAACTTGTCAAACTTTAAATTGCTACCCGAAAGCTATTTTCATTCTTTCCATCTTAAGCTTGACACGGACATTCTACTGTCTTCATTCTGCTTTCAAGTTTTAATAGCAATAGGGGTGTTTCATTTCCCTGCCTCGTAACAACTTTGGCCACCTCATGTTCTTGCTTTATCTCATTAGCCACAGGGATTCAAAATTTTTTGCAATCCTGCAACCCCTTAAAAAAAAAAACATCAATGAATACGTAAATAGATGATGGATCTAACTTAGTTATTTATTTGTTTTTTGTTGTTGTTTTCATATTCCCATGCAGCTGCATTCAAGACTCTTGGTGCAGGGGTGGGTTCTAAATTTTTTTTACTACTGGTTCTATTGGTGTGGCTTATTTTGTGGACATAGTTTGATGGTCATGTGACAATTCTTTAGGATTTAGTAGAGGTACTGGCCTACTGGGTTTTTAACTGCTTGCAAAGCTGTACCGGTCTACCCATTTGTTCTTGGGGAGTTCTGGTCTACCCACTTGTTTTTGGAAGCACCGGTCTACTCATTTGTTTTTGGAAGCACCGGTCTACTCATTTGTTTTTGGAGGCACCGGTCTATTTATTTGTTTTTGGAGGCACCAGTCTACTCATTTGTTTTTGGAGGCACTGGTCTACTCATTTGTTTTTGGAGGCACTGGTCTACCACCACACTGCCTTTTAACACTGATCAGCTGTAGGACAGCCCTTTGAAGCCCCATGGCAAGAGTTTAAACAGTTTTTTTCCTTCTAGCCGATCAGCTGGGACTCGGGAGGCAGCGAATAGATTGGGGGCGGGGCCAAATAAAAGGTAAGAATAATGCGGGGGGGGGGGGAGGGCCCAGCTCCCAAACAAAGAGAACCGGTTCGGTGACATCATATTGTCACCGCTACCGGCTCGGCTGAACCGGGCCGAACCGGGAGGAACCCACCACTGTCTTGGTGCAGAATATAAAAAAATCCACAGCAGAAACATCCATATAAGCCAAACCCCTCAAGCATCGAATACAAACCATAAAAATAGAAGTTCAAGAGGGTGTTAAAATCAAGGGAATTCTTTCCCAAAGGTGCTTTTTTCAAGAGGCAGCTGGACTTTCTTCTGTTTTTCCTTGAAGATATTTCGCTTCTCATCCAAGTAGCTTCTTCAGCTCTGACTACATGGTGGGGAATGGAAGGATTTATATTCCTTGCAGACAGCTGGTCATTCGCATTCATATTGAGAGTCGTTGAGGCCACTTGGAGGTTTATCTGTGTCCTCAGGGTCACTTGAGTCATGCTAATGGTTCCTGTAGTCTGCAATTTTTCCTGGAAATCTATCCATACTCCCACACCATTCAAAGGGTGTTCATCAGTGGTGGGTTGACCCCGGTTCTATAGAACCCACTGACCCTGACATCATGAAAATGCTTCTGTGCTTGCGCAGAAGAGCCTGCATGTACACAAGCAAAGTGAGCGCACGTGCACGGCCCTGTTGCAAACCAGTAGTAAACATAAGTAGAACCCACCCCTGGTGTTCATCCCAAATTCCATAGCTAAAAGTCTGTAGAGATTCCAGGTCATGGTTGTCCCAAAGGTGCTTTTTCAATTCTGTCCAAACCAAAGACTGGAATTAATCTATGCTTATCTGGGTGCTGATTGCTGGTGGAGAGGTGCTGGAATATTTCTGTTCTGTTTTGGGCTGGTTGGTTGATTCTTTTGCACAGTCTCAGAGGTGGGATTCAGATAATTTACCTACCAGTTTGCCCAGCACTGAAAATGTGAGCACACTCGCTCTCATCGCTTGAATGCACCACCTCCGTGCATGTGCCCAGACTTCTGGGCATGTGCTTTGCTCGTGCGGCACACCTTCTGCGCACGCGCCCAGCCTCAAAAACTTGCCTAAATAGAACAGCATAGAGCCAGGTCCCACCCATAATTTCCACTACCGGTTTGCTCAAACCAATCCGATCCGGCTGAATACCACCTCTGCACAGTCTATAGATGTTGTTAATGTCTATGTCAAATGTAAATGCCTTATTCTCTAATGTGTAAATAATGTATATATGGGACATCAGGGGTTAACTTATTCTTTGGATCCTAATGTATTCATAATTCACCACTCCCATTCCTGGCTCCACCCCTTGTATATATAAGGAGCTACCCTCACCATTTTCTTTGCTTCTATCTTGAATATTCAGTGAATATAGAATGCCTGTTATGATTAAAGAGAAATATATTTAAACCTCTAACTCCTATTATCTTTATTGAGTCTGATCCTAAAAATATTGCAACAAGCTGGTAGCAGAGGATGGTTAATTGACTCAATAAATAATTAAAAATGTCTAAGAAAGATAGGCCCAACACCAGGGCCTACAGCAAAGAAATAGAAACTGAACAAGAGATGATCAACGAATCCACTAACGCGATTTCGAGAGAATCCGAAGAATACACCACTGAAGAAGAAGAACTGATAAATGAAAATAATGACCAGGAAGAAATCGAAATAGAAAATAACGAACTCAGGTCAGAGATATTGAAGATATTAAAAAGCCAGAAGAACGATGAAAGCCTCATCGCGAACCTCCAAGAAATGCCGAAGAACAGCGGAGCAGCGAGAGAGAAAAACATCGTCAAAGAAAAACCCAAAGATCAAAAAACTGTGAGTGATATGACTACTGAGAAAGTCGTTATGAAAAAGAAAAGATGTGATCCCGCGCGAAATTTTGAATGGCAGCCATCTTGGTTTCAACGAGCTTCAAAAGAGAGTGAAGCAGAGCCAATCAAAACGCCCAGTTCAAAATTTCTGGCGCGAAAAACGTTATCAAACGACGAAAGTGAAAAAGAAGACTCAAACTCTTCAGAAGAACCAGAATCAGAAAGTGAAGAAGATTTAACGAAATCCCAAGTAAAGACAGCAATGAAAACGCTTTTTGCTGCCTTTGGGCCAAGATTGAAAATTTCCAAGGCACCAACGAAAAAGCAAGAGATCAAACCGACAACTCGAGACCTGCACGCTCCCATCCTGACTTCGAAAGCGACGACACCCGAGCCCAGAGAGCCATGCCGATTCCGTCCTACACCGCAGACCGGATCAAGTATCAACGCACACAAAAGAAAGAGAAGAGCCGTCGCCACCACCAGAACCCCAAAAACCGAGCCAGAGACCGACTCATCTGAAGAGGAGCGGAACGAGAGAGCTGAAATGGAGAGAACCTTCCACGACGACGCCAAAGAAGAAATGAGCAACGCGCATGTGCAAAACTTCGTAGACGGCCCCGAAAGGCTTGAACTGGCCAAAGAACCGCGCAGACTCGTTGCGAGCATCCCCATGCCGTTCTGTAATTTCCTGCACTTGCGAGACCACGGACTGCCTCAGGTTGTAAGTAATGGACAAAATAATGTGGGGAACTTACCCAGTGACTTCCCAAAACTTAGAATTGATGGCATTAATTTGCAAGAGTGGTATCAACAGCTTCAGGTTGTCTTTATGAAAGAAAATTTACTATTCTTTATAACTAGTCCTCCAAGAAGACCTTGGACTTTAAAAATAGATTGTTTACATCATAGAGCATTTTTCATAATAATATCTAGCGTGTCTCCTGCAATGTATCATAGCATCAAACCAAACCTAACTGTATCAGAAATAATTCAATGCATGTTTAATCTGTTTCACAGCGATAGCGTAGCTACCACTACAAGAATGTCTAAGGATTTCTTCTCTTCTAGAGTGAAACCAGGGGTTTCTATAAGTGAGCATTTGATATCTCTAAACAAAATAAGAGCTGAGCTGCAATTGAGGGGGGAAGTGATTTCAGATCAAACAATGAAAAGTGTTATTATCAATTCACTTGATTCATCATGGGATAGTTTTATGTCACACTTAGACACCATTAATTTAGGATATTTATCCATAGAAAGTCTATCTAACAAATTGATAACAGAAGACAATTCAAGAAAAAATCGTTCCAGTAATCAAACAGAACATAAATCTTTTAGGAAAGTAGCTTTCCAAGAAAAATATAATGAAGTCTTTAGATGCCACAATTGTGGGTCCAGGGAACACAGTAGAAGAGACTGTCCCAAAATCTCAAGGGAGAGACATAGGCCAGAATATAGGAGCAAATACAATTATAGACAGTCTTCCACAGATAGACACAAATATAGAAGCCCACCAAATTACAGAGAAAGTAGAGGGGGTAGAGAAAATTCAAAAGAGAGAAAATCTGGGTCACTAAATGGACTAAATAAACAAGACAGCACCAAAACACAGCAAAATGAGAACAATAATTGGCTTATTGATTCTGGTGCAACCAATCACACCACTAACAACAAAAGTATATTGTCTTCATTTACAGAAGATAAGTTTGTGATAAAGGTAGCTAATCAAGAAAAGGTTCAAGTATTAGGCAGAGGAAATGTGATCTTACCTGGTCTAGGAAAAATAGAGGGGGTATTATTAATCCCAGAAATACCTCATAACATACTAAGTGCCATAAAACTAAGCAGAGATTCTGACATCAATATAGTTTTCTCAAAGGGGAAAGCAACTTTAGAGAAGGACAAAACAAATGTAGGCACTGTGATAGTTAAAGGAGGTCTACCCTACCTGATAACAAAAGAAAGATGGTTACACAACATTGATTCAAATATGGAAGATTGTATTGAAGCAGATGATGAAAATGTTAATAACAGTGACAATGATGAATGTAAAATACCTCATGATCACAAAAATACACACAATGAGAAGAAACCAAAAATAGGTAAACCAATTCATGATGAGTGTGCCCACATCTTACATAGGAAGTTAGGACATGCAAGCTTCCCTGTAGTACAAAAAATGACTGAACACGCAGAAGGTGTCAAAATAAAAAATTGTGAAAATTATTTGGAATGCTCAGTATGTAAATCCACCAAACTAAAAACCAGTCCCAGACCAAAAAAGTCTAACAGATCAACTAACAATATTTTTGACTTAGTACATATGGACTTAGTTGGTCCATTAACTCCATCAATTACCTATAGGAAACGTTACTTTCTAACAATAGTAGACGATTACAGTCGCTATGGTTTTGTTTACACATTAAAGCACAAGGATGAAACCTTTCAGAAATTTAAGGAATTCTACAAACGCATAGAGACTCAACACAATATCAGAATAAAACAAATTATGACAGATAGGGGATGTGAATTCATGTCTAAAGAATTCTCCCAATGGTTAAAGGATAGAGGGATGCTACATTTCACATCTAATCCATTTTCTGCGTTCCAAAACGGGATTGCAGAGAGAAAGAATTCCACATTACAAACCATGATTAGATGCACATTAGAGGATGCTGGTTTAGGCAAACAATTTTGGTCAGAAGCCTTACATTATTCAAATTACACTCAAAATAGAACCTGGTCCAGTATTGTGAATAAGACACCGTATGAGGTGATGTATAATAGGAAACCTAAATTAGCACACATGCACATATTTGGAGTCACTGCAGACGTACACATACCTAAGCAGTTGAGGAGAAAGGGAGAAAACGTATCCAGAAGATTAAGATTTATGGGATATGAAACTGGAACCAAAGGGTACAGATTCATAGATAATAATAACAAATTTATAGTCTCCAGAACAGCTGTGTTCCATGAGCAGGCCAATTGGTCTAAATTGCACCTTAATGAAATATTTCCAAATAAATGCAAAGATACAATATCTTGCGAGGAAGGGACAATAGAAAATCAAAATATCAACAAAAATAAGAACAAAACCAAAACTTGGACAAATAGTCAGCATAAAATAAAGACAGACACATTAACAAAAAAGGAAGCTAGATATTTGCATGACAATCATAGCAAACCTGAAAGAGCTATTAGAAACAATAGAAATCAAATACCAAATAAATACAAAGATTACATAATGCATATGGATGGTGAACAAATAACACCTAATACATATGAGGAAGTATTAAAACTCCCGCGTGAAGAAAGAGAAAAATGGGAACTAGCTATGAAAAAAGAGATGGAAAGTTTGCAAGGATTAAATGTATTCACACCTGCAATCGCACCTAAGGATAAAACAATTATAGGTACCAGGTGGATTTATAAAATTAAGAACCTAGAAGGAGGCAATACTCTATACAAGGCTAGACTAGTTGCACAAGGTTATGCACAAAAATATCCAGAAGACTATACTGACACATACTCCCCTACGGTGAGGACAGAGAGTGTTAAAACAGCTCTAGTAGTAGCATCTGCACTCAATCTTGACGTATTTCAATATGACATACAGACTGCGTATTTACACGCAAAACTAGATAAGGAAATATATGTAAGAGCACCACACAGTCAATACACTAATAAAAATGAAATTTGGTTATTAAACAAGAGTCTATACGGATTAAAGCAATCTGGCAAAAGATGGTACGATTGCTTGGTAAAAGTACTTAAGACCATGGATTTCAACGCTACCACTGCTGATAACTGTTTCTTTGTAAAAAAAAGTGATGATCATATTGAATTTGTATTAATTTATGTGGATGATATTTTATATATAGGAAAGCATAAAGAGAGCAGAGAAACCTTTGTAAATAAGTTAAACGAACATTTCTCGTTGAAATCTTTAGGTAAAGTGAATAAATATCTTGGTGTACAAATTAACAAAACTAGAAGGGGTTTCAAACTTACTCAGAAAGATAAGATCATTGAACTTCTAAACAAATGTAATTTAAACAATGCCAAACCCTGTGACACTCCTATGCAAACTGATTTTCTTAGAAACACTGATGAATCTTCCCCTGAATTTAAAGATAATACATTTTACAGATCAGTTATAGGTTCACTCCTTTATATATCTAATTGGACCAGGCCAGATATTGCATTACCTCTCAATTTATTGTCAAGATATGTTAGCAAACCAACCATGTATCATTGGGAAGCTGTCAAAAGAATTCTAAGATATCTGAAAAGTACATTAGACTTTTGTTTAGTATTAGAACCTAATAATGACAAAGAACCAAAAATTACCTGTTACGCAGATGCAGATTGGGCTGGTGATACGTTATGCAGAAAGAGTACTTCTGGTTATATTTTTCTATTGAATGATTGTCCAGTTTACTGGTACACTGGTAAACAAGAACTGGTAGCCACTTCAACCACAGAAGCGGAATATGTTTGTTTGTCCAAAGCTGCTAATAACCTTGTATGGTTCAATGATTTGATCTCAGATGTTTGGAAAAAACCTGCATTACCTTTTGTTATGCATGAAGATAATAAAGCAGCCATTGAAATATCCAGATCCGATGCCATTGGACAAAGGTCCAGGCATATTGATATAAAATTTAAGCACGTGAGACAATTATCTCAAGATGGATTCATCAAAGCAATACATTGTGATACCTCTGAACAATTAG